>NC_087153.1:2975000-2995000 GCF_035594125.1 Scylla paramamosain
GACAGGTTGATAAGTAAACAGATACAAATGAATATATAGATACATTAACATAGATGATATATAACAGATATATGAACACATCAGTATACATAAATATACGCTTGTCCACATCCTCGCACCTTCACGACACCACTAACTAACATCTTCATCACCTGTCGTCACACCATCAACACCTTCACATATTCACATTCCTATCCCTTATTTTTATTTGTGGTTATCGACTTTAGTACTTGCCAAGACGAGAGAGTTAATGCCTCTCTCAATTAGAAAGCATATATTTTTACCCGCGTCTTAACATTTTCATTACTTTGGATAAATCGCGACCGGTACTGATTGGTAACCAAAAAAAAAAAAGAACATACCTACATACATTACAATGGATGTTTTTTTTTTTTATCCACGAAAATAAGTAGAACATAAAGATACTTAACCCTTGCTCTAGTTTTCTTATTTTTTTTCTTCTTTTCCACAAGTCTACATCAATAGGTGAGCCTGTCCCCTTCACCATCCTTACTTCCAGCTCCTCCCGTCTAGTGATCCTCGTAGGTGCGCGATGCCTCTAACACATTCACGACTCGCGGGTCCTAGGATGTGCTTAACGCCTCTTCGCACGCCCCCACACTCCCCCTGACGCAACGCCCACAAATCCCCGCCACGTCATTTGCATCATTCAGTGAGTCATGCTGCGAGTACCCGTCACCTTCACTGGCTCCTGTACCTCTCCGTCACCATCGCGTTAACCTCGTTCAGGCAGTAATCGACGGAAACATGTAGCGAAAGAATGTGCTGACTAAATGATCATCTGTGAAGGAATGTACTGTGTATGTGTGTGTGTGTGTGTGTGTGTGTGTAACTCTTACCTATTCCTACAGGCAACAAATGGATAGAAAGGATAGAGATGAGGTGGGGTTGACAGGTGAAAGAAAAATGGAAGGTCAAGTGCATGAAGGGAAAGGAGGAGGAGTAAGAGGAGGAGGAGGAGGTAAAAAAGGGTGTTTGCTCCCCTGCAAGTACGACAATTCTCTCCCCTAACGAAGACTGTGATCAAGGTAAGCAAGTGTCAGGAAGGGAAAGTGACAGGGACGGAAAGGGAAGGGGATATGCATGTATGTATGTATGTATGTACGTAAAAAAAAAAAAAGGAAGAAAAGAGGGTATGGGTGGACGGAGTAATAGTGAGGACGGAGACAGCGCGATGAGAGAAAAGAAGAGAAGAGAGAAGAGAAGAGAAGAGGAGAGAAAAAGATGAGAAGTGACAATGTTTGTGTGGAATTGGAAGGAAAAAGAGAAAGGTCACTAGAGGAGGTGGTGAAGAGGATGAGAGAGAGAGAGAGAGAGAGAGAGAGAGAGAGAGAGAGAGAGAGAGAGAGAGAGAGAGAGAGAGAGAGAGAGAGAGAGAGAGAGAGAGAGAGAGAATGTGAAGGTATGACTCGAAGAAAAAGAAGAAAGAGGCAACGAGGGTGACGATATAAAGATGGGAAGGTGAGGCAATGACGACAGCAGGAAGGATTATCACCCTCCCTCCCTTCCTCACCCCGCCCCTCATCACCAACACATCCCTCGGCAAACACTTCACCCCCATCACCTCCTGTCAGGCCACGGAATCTCAGGCTTCTTTAACTCCCCGGCGAGGTCTTGGTAACCAGCGGCAACGATATCTGATCCCGAATTAAAGGCTCGGATTCAGTAGCGCACCGTAAGAGGGGGTTAAGTGCCTGCCATTTGTCGGACTCTTCCTCCTCGTTCAGTTGCCAGACATGACCAACACATCCTTCGGGGCCTGAGCCGAGTGTGGTGCAGAGATATGTCGCTCACGGACGCTTAAAATGTGCGCCAAATCACTTTTGCTCTTGTGAGGGATGATGATGAAAAAAAGAGTAAACGTTTTGGCGTCCGAGAGAGGGCATAATGAGGCTGAGTGGTGAAGAGGGGCGCGCTGCGTCGGAGTAGCGCAGTCTCCCATTGTGTCCCGTCCGAGAACCCTGTCACGTTTTCTTTGAGGCGCTGACAACATAATTGTGATATTATTGCGAAGCTGCCACGCCTTTCCTTTCAAGCATCACAGGCCCTTAGCGAGTCACGATCTTATCAACCCCGGCCTCGCCCTCACCCCTTTCCCTTCTCCTCTCCGTCTATTCCTTCCCTCCTCCTCCTCCCCCCTCCTCCTCCTCTTCCATGTAGTACGTCATTCCTACGTAGATCCCCGTCAGGAGTTGGTAGCCACACGAGGTACAGGTGCATTGGCTGCTAAATGGTGGTAGGTTTGAGACACACATGTAATGGTGATAATTACGAGGAAGGATACTCGACCATTGATAAACGACGACACACACACAGACACACACGAAGAAACGAAGGGTATCTATACATATGTTACGTGAGGGTGTGTATGGGGGAAAGAAACGCCTTGTATGGTATTAAGAAAAGCATTATTCACGTAAAATAAGTAGAAGAACCTGCAAACGCATCAGCATCAGGACGTGCCCGAGAAGAGAAGCGAGTGTGTTGTGAGGATCATTGCTGCAGTCCTACAAGCAGAACATGAAGGGTTAGGACAATTTTTTCAACTTTTGGACAAGAGGAGAGCAAGATTACAGCTCATATTTGCCTGACCAAAGAATGAAGGCATTTGGAAGACACGATTGAGTCTCATCCTTGTTGGCACAGATCTTGCTGTCAACTTATAACTGTGACCTACACGAACATGAACACAGGAACGCGCCTCAGTGTGAGTGTGTGTGTGTGTGTGTGTGTGTGTGTGTGTGTCATGGGAGCATAAAGGGAAACAAGAACTCGTGTCTTCGTCTTGTGAAAAGTAATCCAAGAAAATTTGAGGTGTTACTAATGTGCGTGGATTTCGGTGATCTCTTTTCCTTTAATTTTCGCTAACACTTGTATGACTCATTGTTCACAATTATTCTAAATACATACTTTTCTTTATATTTTCCATAATGAACGTCTTGTTTTATTCATTCAGTTTCATTTCTTTATCGTTGACGTCAAGATACTGTAGTGACTATTACTTGTCACCCTAGCAAGTGTAGGCAGCCTCGTGAATGTTTTTAGAAATACAATATTATGTAGAAAGAAATGTCAGGACCTGAAAACAAAGCATTCGGGAAATTGCGTGCAAGTTTTTTGGACTCGAGAAGAAGACAACAACTCACATTTGCTGAGGCAAGGCGTGCAGGCACTGGCAAAGCATGACCAGATCTCATCCTCGCAGGGAAGGTCACAACTGAGAGCCAGGCGACTGTGAATGCTGCATCGCACCTCACCTGGTCACAGCACACAAGAAACTGACTTGGGAGTGTTCATTCACAACGTGTGACACCGAAGCATGAAGAGTCAACACTTGAGTTACTTCACCAAATATCAACATAATAAAGTTAAATTCATACAGATATTCATGACAGCTACCCAGTAAATACATACGATGAATTTCGTGTGATTCGTGTGAATCATATGTATAGTGCACATAAATCGAGTTTATAACATCGACGTTAAAGACTGACTGATCATCCTACATCAGGCAAACACCCCTGAGCACCGCTAGAAGCATTACATGGCGATGCTTCAGTCCTTTCTTGCCTGCTCCTTAGCGTAACCTTGCTAGATCAGTACGCTTCCTTGGATATGTATGCACCGTGGAGCATGTATAATACATATGGGCATCCTCCTTATAACTCCACTCCACCTGTCTTGAAAACAGGAGCTATGAACCCTTCCGTGCGTCTCATGGTCCACCAAACCCCTCTGTATGTAACCCTCCCGCTCCCTCCTTCCCTCCCTCCAGTCCTTCCTTCTCTTCCATCTTTTTTTTGATATTACTAGTTGAAGTATATTAGTATACATTTTTTTGTTAGGGAAAATGGCACAGTTCATTATGATAAATTCGCTTTTAAGGAAACCACAGCCTCACACTGACACCACAAGCAAGCCCACCACTACCACCGCCACCCCACCCATCCCATTTCACCTACCTGAGAGAAGACACACAGACAAGACTTGATCACCTCCGGGCAGAGGTAAAGAAGGTGAAGGTGACCGAATAACTTATCTCCAAAGGGCAAATTTCAAGTTAAGGAAAATGAACGACACTTTTAATGAATTAACTCATGTTTCCATGTGGCAACCTCATCCAGCAGCAAGTGTGTGTGTGTGTGTATTTGAGCGTTACTAGTGAAAATTTCCGTGGTTAATGAGATAGCATCAGTAGCCACTAGTATAATAGAGCAAATACGGGTTGAGTTGCGGTGCGCACTGAAGTGTTAGTTTGGTGTGTTACGTGCCGTCCAGTGATTCAGAGTATCACTGACACGATTCTTACGCTTCGATACAAGAAATGTTGAAAACCTAAAGAGTAATGCCAGAATTTTGCACGGTCCGAGATGAAAACTCTAGATTTGCACCGTTAGTTCGTGAACTCTTGCATAATGTGGAATTGCCATATAATAACTATTATTTTTGCTATGTTTGCTATGTTGCTAGTGATGTTTCGTGTGTCTAATGGCAGTGCTTTGATTGTGTCTGATATCTGTAAGGTGTCAAAGTTGAATAATTCGAAAATCCCTGTGAAACATTTCCTTGGTAAGAAAGCTTAGAGAAAGGGTGGGCGTGGCCGTCAACGAGTTAGATCCATGTTTTCTTACTCCCTCGGTTCTGAGTTCTGTCACTGTTTTTTGTCACATACTTCAGAATGAGTTGCTGTCCTCTAATCCAGCAGCCACTGCGGTGACCCTGACTGCACCAGGTGTTAATATGGATAATTTGTGTGAGCGCGTGCAGTACTTGGGGGTTCTGTACGTATGCTGACACCGGCGTTAACAGTCACATGAGGAAACCTTTGCGTCTGAAAGATATTAATGATATTTTGTTTGGGAGTAATATGTAACTGATAGACTTACCTATTGACACCGATGGAGATATTCTGAGGGAAAAGTTAGACAAGCTGTACCAGTGTGCACGTAGGGGCGAGCGAGATGCTCTACAGCAGAAGTTCTCACCCGGAGTGGGGGGCACTCTACCTTTTGGGAGGGGGGCGAGCACAGGACGGGAGGGGAAAAAAATCACGGAAAATCACGGATTCATTGGCTACTAGTACAAAGGAGATGCAGCTGTTATGCCTAGTCCATCTATCTATCTATTTATCTATCTATCTAACTATTTATCTATTTATCTATCTATCTATCTGTCGATCTATCCGATTCTATCTATCCATGATGGCATAGTTGGAGAGGGGGTTGAGTGGGTGGCACGGGGAGCAGGGGGTCCCAAATGCGCTGAACCAGCTTTGGGAGCCCAACTTGCAAAAGGCTGAGAGCCCCTGCTCTACAGGAAGCTGCCATCGCTTCCCAAGAGATAATGAAAAGTTAGCATGGTTATCTAGAGATCGAAATGCCTCCTGTAGTCTTTAGTAATATTGAGCTATAGAGAGGCCCTATGTTTCGCTATATGCAGTACAGAGGCTCATTGTGAGGCTAGATATAAGCCCCTGTAATGTAATTTTAAAATCATTTCTTAGTGATATTTTAAAATGACAATGTATTCATTGTTCTTTTTTCTTTATTCTGTGGTAATTTTTGTATTTATGTTCTATATATCTTCTTTTAGAAGTAAATTAATTATATTATTATTATCATTATTATTATTATTATTATTATTATTATTATTATTATTACTATCACACACACACACACACACACACACACACACACACACACACACACACACACACACACACACACACACGCGTGCGTTATAGGGATCACAGTGGTCTACATTGCAAGATGTCTCGAGCTTCAATTCCGTATTGCAGGGGAAATTTTTCTCGGGTACCTGCCCGTACTTAGGTTCAGTCAGCCTTACATGGGTTTCAGTCACCAATGACTGGAAAGGCAACAGGTGGCCGAGAACAGAACAGGACAAGGACCAGGATTGGCTGGAGCCACCAACCCCTATCGACTGCACCTCAGGAGTATGGCATCGACTACAACGTAATGATGATAATAATAATAATAATGACGATGACGGTGACGATTATGAATAATAATAATAATAATAATAATAATAATAATAATAATAATAATAATAATAATAATAATAATACGTGTGACGCTTACCAAGTAAAATTAGTTATGGTGTAATGACAGTATAAGAAATAATAATGATAATAGGAATATTAATAGTTATGAATAATAATGATATTACTACTACTACTACTACTACTACTACTACTACTACTACTACTACTACTGCTACTAATACTACTGCTAATATTAATCAAGACATGGAGAAAAAAAAACATATATATATATATATATATATATATATATATATATATATATATATATATATATATATATATATATATATATATATATATATATATATATATATATATATATATATATATATATATATATATATATATATATATATATATATATATATAAACGCAGACATACTGTATATTCAAGAGGTGGCTGTTGGATGGAAGCGAGAGGAGCAGCGTGGTGTCTGCAGGGTTGAGTGGAAGCCTCCCAAGCCACAGGTAGAGGCGAGGCGAGTAGCTTTCCATGTTATGAGCGCTGCGAGATGGACTGTACCTGCATCATTGAGCGTCCCCCTGGCCGCTGCCGTGTCCTGTGGCGGCCAGAACACGCCGACACCCAGACCCCGCCACGGCCGAGTGACGCCACACCATCGGCAGGGTAATTGGTACAGGATGGCCGTGTGTCAGGTGTGGGGACGGGAATGTGACGAGATGACCTGCGCGCCAACTGGAGGAAAAGGACGAGGATGAGGAGGAAACAAAGGAAAGATAATGAAACATGGAAGGAAAAGTAGAACATGAAAAATGCAGAGGAGGAAGAAAAAAAAAAAAACACCACTTCCAAGAGCGTACGAACATAAATGAATAGATACAAATAGATGTAAGAGGGATAGAGAAACATGCAATAAAGCATAGTAAGAAAAATGAGGATACTGCTTTTTTGTTATCACCCGTTTGCACTTCTTCAAATTTTGCTGAAGAAAGTCACGGCGTACACATATAAGAAGAAAAATCCAGAAAGATACACACATTTAGTTCACAATGTCCACAGGTCCAAAAAGAAAGTTATGTATGTACACGTATGTATGTATGTATTTATGTACGTATGCATGCATACATGTATATGCTTCCTCGTGAATCGACTTATACACGTAAATACTTCAGATGACACGATGCAAACTGAAAAAAGAACGAGGGATTCATAAATTTGGTGAAAAATGTACGAAGTGCTTTGATATTCCTGTGTGTAAATGTTTAACTGAGAGGACCTGCACTCACGCACACACACACACACACACACACACACACACACACACACACACACAAAGAGAAAGAGAAAGGGGAAAAAATAACAACTGAAGAAGCAGCAGCATACTTTTCCCTCTCACGCCGAGGTCATACACATCCCCACCAGCTGCCGTAATGGCCAGGTGGAGGCAGGTGGCGGCGCAGGTGGAACAAGCCCCAGGTGACAAGGAACAAGCCGACCTATGAATCTTTTACTCTACAGATGTTGCTCTCTTCTTCCCTCTCCCTCTTCTCCATTCCTCCTCCCTTACCTACCCCTCCTCTCCAGCTCCCTCCCCATCCCCCTACTCTGTCTCTTCTCCTGTTTCCTTCCTCCCCTCCAGTGCTCCCTTAAAATCTTGCCTTGTTTCCTCACACTCCCCCTCGCTGCCTCCTCCTCTATTCTCATACATAATCCACGACACAACCAACATGACTGAACGTCAACTCCAACTGCAAAATCCGGTCTAAAATTGTGTTACTTGAAACCATAAAATACTAATATATATATATTTTTTTTTAGTTTTACATTGTTTCGATTCGTACATAGCTTATTGTCTATGAGCGTGCATTTTTTCAGTTACCCATCTCGACTAGTCTGATTTACTTTCCTCTTGCTATAAATCATAAAATAGAATAAAAAAAAATCCTCCTTTTCTTTCGAGTTTGATGTTATTTTAATTTGTATATCACTCGGCTGTCTACGCGTTTTTTTTTTTTTTTTGTTACACATCTCCACTAGTTCGATTTACTTTCATTTTGTCCCCACATTAAGTACATTATTATTATTTACTTATTTTTTTATTTTTATTTATTTATTTTTTTTTAGGCTAGCTTTCGGGAAGGAACAAAACTTTGCATTTTAAATACAACAGTATTTACACCAAAAATGCCGTGTGTATTGTTGGGCTTCTGATGTACAGACGACGCACCTTGTGGACGATATGTGTATATATATATAGTATTGGTATTTAAAAGGCACTTGTTATACCTGGCACTTGATATGAAATAAATTAGAAAGGTGAGGTGATCAGCAGACATATGACACTTTGAAGCACTTGGTGAAAAAATTTATATATATATATATATATATATATATATATATATATATATATATATATATATATATATATATATATATATATATATATATATATATATATATATATATATAACGAAGTTTATACATAGAAGTTCCTGTTGATAACTCAACCATGAGCAACATAAACAGGGAGTGAATAACATGGAAGGAATGGAATGACAGGCGAAGGTAAAATTGTTCATGAAAAATTACTCGGGAGAAAGTGGCACGAGAATGTCTGCCACAGCTTTTGAATTAAGAGAAAGTAACATTAAAGATAATGTTATGGTATCGATCAGGTTAAATTAGGTTAGGTTTTACCATTGCGATCTCCCTCTGCATCGTTTCGTTTTTTGTTTTCAATGTTCTCCTAATCTTCAAGAAAGAAAGAAAAAGAAAGAAAGAAAAAGAAAGCAAAAATCATGCTGATCTACGAACGGACATCTTGCGAGCCTGCTGGATGCGTGACGCCTGCCAGCCTACAGACAACCTGCTGACCACCTCAGCTACGATACAATTAACATGCACCACAGAACGCCTGAGCCACCACTGCGGGGTGCTGGTTGGGCTATACAGGATTTCCTTGAGATGTGTTTGTAGTTCACTTGGGGTTTTTTAATTGTTCTGTGGTATATAGATTATATTTACATAAAAAATTACGTACAATTTATTGTAACAGTAGTGGCGTCCATGTACTCTGCCCTGCGGCAACTGTTAGTTGTGAAGAGTCGCTGGCGAGGTACTTCTGATGAACAAATATGTATTTCTGTCACAGCAAACAGAGAGAGAGAGAGAGAGAGAGAGAGAGAGAGAGAGAGAGAGAGAGAGAGAGAGAATCACAATGTGTACAAATAATCGCTGAACTTGTTTGTAAAGCTGCTTGATGCGAGTTAAGGAGGTAATGAATGGCTTATAAACGGACTAACTGAACGAGCGAATGGACGGAGGAGTGAAACACTAGGCTCGGAGTCCGCTTTTTTCCATGAGCACTGGTGCTTCATGGCTGGAAAAAAAAAAAAAAAAAAAACGATCAAATGAAGTAGCGCTCATTGCTTTACTCTTAATTCATAACAAGATTTCACTAGTTCTGTATTGATGTCATGTAAAGGTGTCATCAAGCAGATAAGCCATAACGAACAATGGGTACTTGTTTGAACTAAATGAGAGTCGTCAGAGACAGTCTTTATCTTCTGTCTTTTATGTACTGAATAATTTTATTAGTTCCTTTCTTTTCGTTTGCCACTTTTTTTTTCATGTATATACGTCTTTAATGTCGTTGATGAATCATTTATAAAAATTGCACAGATGATCTTTTCTTCTTTCCTCTTAATATTTATATTTTCTTCCTTCCTCTTCATATTTATATTTTGTGTGTTATCTTCATTCGTATTATCAACACTCCTCTTCTCGCTCTTTAAACACTAACTATAGATTTTTCTTTGATTTTGTAATCAACGTGGCCCGTATCCTCTCTACATGATTATCACTGCAGACAGAGTCAAGAAGGACGAGTGGCAGCACAGACAGGTGTGGAGGAGGCTGTGCAGCAGCAGCGGCAGCCTCACTTTGTGGGTGACAACGCGGCCTGTGATCGCTCTCAAATATTGATGGAAATTGATGCGAGTGTTGCGGCGTGTTGAGCAGAGAGGGGCGGCAGAGCTCTGAGGTGGTGAGGTGTACGGTAACTCAGGTGTGTGGATGGACGTGACCTGTGGCACCGCAGACCAGTGGCACAAAGGTACAATTCTCAAGTCCCGAATTTTTTTTTTTTTTTTAAGGCAAGACTTAGGGAAGCTTCTCAGCCCACACGGGAAACATTGGACATGGTGAAGTAGTGAAACACATATCATCCTGCAAATTGCATCATGCTTCAGGAAATGAGGATAATGATGATGATGATGATGATGATGATGGTGACGACAACGATAATTATGATGGTAACAATGGTAGTCATAATGATGATAATGATCATACCGCTGCTGCTGCTGCTGCTGCTGATGATGATGATGATGATGATGATGCTGATGAAGATGGTGATGATGATGCATGGTGGTGCAGTCTTTTACAGTGACGTCGCACATATACCAGGTCAGCATTCACCGAATTTTACCGATATTAGATTAAAAATCCGACATGTTGCGGTGCAAAGCGTCTCTGGCTTCAACACCCCGGACCACCCCGGGAGCAGCAGCACCACGGCGCCCACGCAGGACACGCTGGGGCGAGGTCGCCGCTTGCCTGTAGCTTCCTGGGTGGTGATAGTCGTGTGTGTGTGTGTGTGTGTGTGTGGCTACTGCTGCCAGTACCATAAACACGAGAGGTTGATCCGACCCTCCACCACCACCACCACCGCCACCACCAACACCACCATTATGGGCGTCGACAATACCAATGGACTCACAGGGAGATTAATCATCTTCCCGCCGACCACCGCGACACGTGTGGGTGGCCCGCACTCCTTCCCATCATATGGGGAAAAAAATAAATATTTCTATGTCGGAGTGCATGTCTTTATCTATAAATATAGATAGATAGATAGATAAATAGATAGATAGATACATAGTCAGACAAACAGATGAACAGATACGTGGGTGGATAGATAGATATAAAGAGTGGGCATATCTCAGAGAGAGAGAGAGAGAGAGAGAGCGAATGCACAAACAGAAATCGACACACGGAGAGAAAGGAGTAAACAAGGGAGAAAAAGAAAAGAATAACTGTGAGAAAGCCATAGAAGATGGGAGGTATGAGATGAACAGAGGCTTAACCAGCGGACAAAGCGTAAGCCTCCGGAGCCACTAAACACCCTCATTGTGGGACACACCGAGGGAAAACTGCGAGTCTGGGCCCTTTGTGTGGCACTCACGCTGCCCCGTACTGTGTGTGTGTGTGTGTGTGTGTGTGTGTGTGTGTGTGTGTGTGTGTGTGTGTGTCACGGGGGCAATATGGGAAGTGAGGACTGAAGTGAGGGTGAAGTATAAACCTTTTCGTCTCATGATTCCTTTTAACAGATTGTTATTCTCTCATTCATATTCGCATTGTTGCATCTCTTACTGTCTTCCATCGTTATTTCCAAGATTACTGCTCTTCTTAACTTGCTTGAGGGAAATAAGCATCTGTATCCTTTCCACGACTTGAGAGAGGGAGAATCCTCATGGGCTTCCTGAAACACAACCAGGTTGTGAATACTGCAGTGGAGGCTGCAACGGACACCATCCAGGAGGACGAGAGAGTCAACAACCTGGGAGGCGTCCCTTCTCTTGCAGTGGCTGACCACGATGAGACAAAACCCGCACTACCTCATGCAGTGGTTGCTGCTGCTGGTGAGGCCAAGGAAAACGAGGACATGGAGAACACCGACGAACTTGTCGAGACTCCACCATCTCCTGAGCAGCCGCCAGTTAGCCCACACGAGGCAGACGTGCCCCTACAGGAAGAGGTCATCAGTAAGAAACGCAAAAAGCACCGAAAGAAGAAGGATACTGGTGCCTAAAAGCGGGAAGAGGCAGAAAATGCGTCCAGTGAGTGGCAGGTGGTGGGCAAGAAGCAGAAGCGTGGAGGCGCTGAGGTGCAGACGGCAGCTGAGGAAGGCCAATAAGCGACAATTCAAAAAGACGGCTGCCAGACAGTGAGGTCATAACTCGGCACTGTAGTGACGTGCTACAATCCTCCCTTCCTCCAAAAACTGAGGAAGTGTTGACACGGATGACATTAAGACTCGCTCTAGTATAGGGCACAGTATATGTATTACCACTGCGCATAACTAAGTGATGAAAAATAAATGATGAAAAAAAAGCTCATCAATTTACTTTAGAAAAAAAAGGTTCATTGATTTGCATTAAGTTTCAGGAGTGTCTTCAGCAGTGTCTGTAGGTTTTACATTTTACATTGCTTTTGCATCACACAAGCATGTAAGAACTGAAATGAGTTGAATCATGACTTTCAAGCATCGAGCAAACAGACTGGTGTAGTCATGTATATTTGAGGATGAATAATTTAAAGCTTTGGGCAAAAAAAAAAAAAAAAAAAAAAAAGGACGCAATGTTCAATACGGAGGAGGGCAACGCTGGTTAAATTAAAAGTGCAGTTCTTTACTTTTATGTCTCAGCCCCACTGCTCCCAAGACCGTGTATATCCATTCCCGCTGTGTCGACCTCACTAATGCAAGATTTAACGGCAGTTTTCACTCTTTCAATTCTTTCAGTAGTTATTTGTCACAATCTATTTTCCTTTGCTCTATCACCTTAACAGGATTTGGACAATCAAGACTATGAAGAAAGGATTGGTAGCAAAATATTTTATTTATTTATTTATTTATTTATTTTTTTGAGGAGAGGGGAAGGAGGGTGGGGATATTTCTAGTTTTCATATTGATACGACTTAGCTTTCTTTTTCCAAATAGATCAAAAGAAAATGCCACGTGCTATTCCGGTGCTGAGTGCAATACACGTATACCGTAGTTTATGTTTTTATACGTACAACGCTGGAGTGCCTTGTGCTTCCTGTCAGAGAAATTTTATGTAAGGCGGTGTTGGCGGGCAGGGAGCTCCATGTGTTGGTGTATGGAGGAAGACTCAGACCTTCTACGGCATTAATATCCACCCGAAATGGGAAAATCACCATAGTTACAGAGCAGAACTACTAAGGAAGGGACAACTTTAGGAAATATTAATTAACCTAAAAAAAAAAAAAACTGTAGTGTCACATGTGCAATCTTTTATGGAATTCCTTAGAAAAAAAAAACATATACGAAGCAAAGCCAAAGCTAATCAGATGAATACGAGTAAATAAACAGAGATACGAAAAACTTGAATTAATGTCAAATGCACTTTGAACACCAGCGCGTTGGTACACCAATGCAAAGGATCAAACTGAAAGCTCACGACCGCAATCAACATGAACATCAACATTATTAGCAGCAGAAATATTATGGTTTCTATCCTTTGTGGCAATATTAATAATAAAAGCAATAGTTACTGTGGGGGTGTGGTGGCTGTGTGGCGGTATAGGAAGAGAAGAGGAATGCATCTATATAAATACATATATAAAAAAAAAAATGCACAGGAAGAACGGACAACAGGAAATTTGCTGCTATAATGAAGAAAGTATCTGCTGAGCTACCTACTACTACTACTACTACTACTACTACTACTACTACGACAGTAAAGCACATTTAGAAGAGCAGGATATAATGAAGCAAGGAGGAGGAGGGGTGGAAAACGGAGAAGAGGAGGAGGAGGAGGAGGAGTGGTGCGTATAGTAGTTGGTGTAGCGAACAAAACACAACAGCGACAGAGGATCAATAGAGTGACCGAGGAAGCTGCCGTCGCCGCGGAGTAACAAACAAGCAGTTCCTCCCTTTTGTATCAGGGTCGTGTGGGGACGTCTGGCCCGTCAATCAGCAGACACCCCTCCTGCCTCCAGCCTCCTGTCTCCCTTCCTCCTCCAGCCTCCCTCCGGCTTTCCTTCACCCAGGCTTGGCTTTGCTCGTTACTTCCTCGTACGAACTCCGGACATGGTGGTCGTCTTGGTGTGTGTGTGTGTGTGTGTGTGTGTGTGTCAAAAAAAGCCAGCTATCCGTTTATACATCCTGACAGACATCCAAATAGACAGACAGACAGACAGACAGACAGACAGGACACAGCAAAGGGAGACGAATGAGAGAGCAGAGGAACGGGTGAGGAGAGTATAAGTGAAGAGAGGAATGGTGGGAGGGATGGGTGGCGGGTAGGGGAGGAAGGGGTGCCTCTCTTGATCCCGGTAATGAACCCAGCTAAATATTTACTACCGCTTCACGCCAACCCGGAATTATTAAACAAACATCTTAGCAGGATATTTAAGATGCCCGTGTGTGGCTAAGGCAGTGGAGGAGGAGGAGGAGGAGGAGGAGGAGGAGGAGAAAGTGAGGGTAATTGGGGGTAGAGCAATAGGTATAAAGACGTTCGGGGATCAAACTATGAATGGATAATGTGATAAAATGCAACATTACCGAAAGTGGAGGAAGAAGAACAGAAAAAAAAAAAAAAAATGAGTACAAAGGGGAAGTTGAGAAACAGAAAAAAAAAGAACAACATTGACTTAAATGAGAGAGAGAGAGAGAGAGAGAGAGAGAGAGAGAGAGAGAGAGAGAGAGAGAGAGAGAGAGAGAGAGAGAGAGAGAGAGAGAGAGAGAGAGAGACCCAGGCAGGCAGCAGCTGAAGTGAAAGTGTTGGATTAGCTCATCAAAGGCATTAATCCGGCTGGTGTGAGCGAGGATTTGTAAACAGGCTCAACCTCTTTTTAGGATAAACTAATCTATTATCAGATCATTATGAGTAGTGCTTCCCGGGGCCCTCTGCTGGCGATCATAGAAAATGGGAGGCATCCGATTCGTGTTTGCACTCATGGTTCTGGGAGGAGGAGGAGGAGGAGGAGGAGAAAGGGGGGTAGTTTGATAGTTAAACAGCTGCATAAACGAGAGATTGCTAACACGCTTATAATTTCACGTTCCTGATAAATTCAATCGTGGAAGTAAACAACCGCTCGAGCAACGCAGCAGTGCAGAAAATACTCATAAGGTGAATAACCAATGCGATCAGGAATAAACATCGCTGAATGTATTGAAAAGATCAGTAAGAAATGAAGCACCATGAGGAAAAAAAAAGAAAAAGGTGATTTCGATAGTTATTCGTAGTGCTTAAGTATGTATATTATGTCAAAATTAGGAAAATGAGGAAAAACACAAAATAGAAAAAAAACAAAACAAAACAGAGAACATAGTAACGAAAAAAAGAAAAAAAAACTAAAAAAACAATGTATTTTCAAAGCATCATTAAAGAAAGTATCAAGGAAAACATCATGAGGGGAGAGAGAGAGAGAAAAAAAAAACAGACGTACATAAAAACAATACGAAAAAAGTAAAAAAAAAAAAAAAAAAGAAGAAAGCGAGAAATAGACAAGAAAACAAACAAACAAACACACCTGACAGGATAACGCGTGGAGGTGAAAAGGAGAATAATTGGCACACAGCACAAAGGCATGAAGGAGGAGGTCTGCACACGCTGGATTTCCTATTTCTCGGTACCTACACAAGTGACTGCACCCTGACTCCCGCCTCGCCTTTCCCTCTCGGCCCTCACAGCGAATGGGTAATGAGCGGGGGGCAGGGGATGAGTGAGGGGCAGGGGAAGGGAGAGAGGCTGAGCGGAGGGCGAGGGTAAGGGGGAGTAAGGGAGAGCTGTGGAGGAGAGAGGTTGTGGGGAGGGTAAGGGAGGAGAGGGCGAGAGAGGAAAAGAGGAAACACTTCAGTATGTTACCACACCCTGTTTTTGAGCTGGAGGAGGAGGAGGAGGAGGAGGAGGAGGAGGAGGAGGAGGAGGAGGAGGAGGAGAAAGTACATAACTGTTACCTTAACATTCACCTACCTACCTCCGTACGTACATTCTTTCCAATCCATCCATCTAAACACACACACACACACACACACACACACACACACACTCAACCCTCCTCCTCACAATAGTTCATTAGGAGTGCCAGACAGGTGGTAGCAGTAGTGATGGTGGTGGTAGTGGTGGTGGTGGTGATCCCTTCTCCTCCTCCTCCTCCTCCTCCTCCTTCTCGCCTCCCCGCCGCCTCGCTAAGAACCGCAAGTGTTGACCGAAGCATTTGGCGCGTGGCTCCCCTGCTCTAATCAGTCAATTGGCAATTAACTGATGCTTAATATCGTCTGATGACCCTCACTTAGCGGGGATAGACAGTGTGTGTGTGTGTGTGTGTGTGTGTGTGTGTGTGTGTGTGTGTGTGTGAGAGAGAGAGAGAGAGAGAGAGAGAGAGAGAGAGAGAGAGAGAGAGAGAGAGAGAGAGAGAGAGAGAAACACTTGTCATCCTCTCACATAAACAGTTGTCATCATCGTCATCATCATCATCGACGCCTATCCGTTTGGTTCTTAACACGACAGTTCTCCCCCCATCTCTCTCTCTCTCTCTCTCTCTCTCTCTCTCTCTCTCTCTCTCTCTCTCTCTCTCTCTCTTAGATTAACTATATATTTTCATCTTTTCTTTATCTAGGCTTGGGAGAGGAGAGGAAAAAGAGGAAAATATTTTTCAGTGCAGTCATAAAATTTAAATATTTTTCAGTGCACTCATAAAACATAAGTTCATTAGTACGAAGAGTCACGGAGGCCGAGTAACGCACTGCACTTACCTTCACTTTGCTTAGCGTTTCTCGTCATTCTCAAGTTATATGCTAAGAATCTATCACTCGTCCAGGCTTGTTTTGTTACTGGACTGTCGACACACCAAAGGACTGACGAGTGAAGAAAAGCATATACAGCACGGTGGATGAGAGTGCAGGTTAGTCCATCCATGACCATCACTACACCTATGAAGATATTAACAACGGGTACATTGACTGATTAACTGATTTCAGGTGCGAAAACAATAACAGTGACTTTTAAAGAGGACTCGAAAGAAAGCTGAGGAGATTAAAAAAAAAAGCAAATGATGGTTTGACAGAATATATAAGCACTGTAAGGAAACTGATGATTGAACAAAAAAAAAGACACTATATTGAATTATCATACATATCAGTGAGAAAGAGAGAGAGAGAGAGAGAGAGAGAGAGAGAGAGAGAGAGAGAGAGAGAGAGAGAGAGAGAGAGAGAGAGAGAGAGAGAGAGAGAGAGAGAGAAGGGGGGGAAACACAAACATGCAGACAGACAGATAAATGGAGCAGTAACGCCACACAGAATGAGGGGAAGGGAACATGAGGTGAGGGGAAAAACAGCCTTGGTATTGACTACTGATTAGCGGGTGTGTGTTGCGTTAAGTGGACACAGATACCCGAGGGAGCAGACGAAGAGGAAGGGCCTGTCATTACTCTACCTCCGTGTGTGTGTGTATGTGTGTGTGTGTATGTTTGTCTATTTGTAGCGAGAGACAGACAGAAAGAGACAAGGGCGTTACGAAACAAGCCAATATCTGTCCGTCTGTCTGTTCGGGTGTAAGGAAGACAAAAAAGGAGTGAGTGCGTCACGTGACAACTATACTTTGTTGCTGTGGTGATGGCGGCGGCGGCCTTTGAAACACCATAAGCGCTGTTAATGCGTACAGAGCGAAGCCTTGTGATGAGAGGGAAAGCTTGGCTCTCTATTCTTTTTTATTTTTTTTTTTTTTTACGTTTTGTGGATGATAATCAGGTCATGTATTTTCTTTCTTCCTGTCTTTGTGTGTGTGTGTGTGTGTGTGTGTGTGTGTGTGTGTGTGTGTGTGTGTGTGTGTGTGTGTGTATTAGGAGGAGAGTTTCATGCTATATAAATAAAGGTTCCCTCGCCTGTTGACTTCATTTGTGCTGATTTGAGTCTCTCGAGTCCAGCGAGGGTGTGGTGGTGGTTGTGGTATTCAGAGGCACGTGTCGCTTTGTTGTGGGCTTGTAATTATATGAAATGCAAAACCTGGGGACACACACACACACACACACACACACACACACACACACACACACACACACACACACACACACACACACACACACACACACACACACACACACACGAGTGCAGGTGCGTTTCTTTGGATATTTAAGCACGTCAGTGTGATAATTATGTTATTACATGTGTCTAAATTTCATAGCTGATCAAACAGCAGCGCAGTTATGAAAACAAAGGTAAATAAAAATATAACTGACTGATGAAAAATACTAATATTAATAAGTTCATAATAAAAAAAATAGTTTCTCAAGCCGGAAAACTGGTGTTATAGCTGCTTAAGTTTCGATAACTGAATCATAGTCGTTGATGAAGTAGTACTTACTAAAATAATGGCATAGTAATAGCTAGCAAAAAACAAAATAAAATAAAATAAAAAAAAACTGCGAAAAAAAAATAATAATACCCAATACGAGATGGCCAACAGAACCCATTCCATTATATTTTCGTGACGGCACAGACACAGGCACACGCGTAGGGAAGGAAAACGAACAACAGACTGCCTTAGATATCTCACTCCATTAACCCTTTGAACGAGGAACGAGCCTAATTTCCCTACTTTGTGGACACTGTGCGAAGGAAGAGAGAAAGTGGTGAAGAGAAAAGGAGAAAAGGCATTTAAATTAGTGAGGAATAGCATCATTCGAAGGAACCGTGACTGAAATGACAAACACGCTGCTCCATCACATTCCTTTACCTTCCTCCACCTCCTCCTCCTCCTCCGTCAGCATCACCGTCGTGAGGGGACACAATAGCCCATCCCACACCCTCCTTGTCCCCTCTAATAGACTGGACCTCCACACAAACCTTCCAAAATATTCCATTGGGCCAAAATACCCGTGTGACTGGCGAGTCTTGGGGACATAATGGCAGTAGCGAGCCATCGATCTCCCGCGAGGATTGTCTCACCAAACATTTCGATTTGGCGGGAGAAATGCAGGTTGTCGCGCCCGCCTATGATGGATGGGTGCTGGAGGGGGCAGGGGAGGCGGGGACTAGGGGCAGGGGTGGGCGGTGGTATGGAGAGGTTGGGTGGTGTTAGGTGGTCAGGGGACGGGTGAGGGAGTGGTGAGGGAGGGATGGAGAGGGGGCAGGGTCGGGAGGGGGGTCGACTGCTGCCTTGATAACTTAATGGATTTTGCACTCCCTCGGTCAGTCTGCCACAAAGGGCGTGTCTCGGGCGGGGCGTGAGGAACAGGCACTTTCTTCCTCTTCGACCACTGTTTACATCGGAATGCTGCGGCGGACAAATTCCCCGGTGACAGAAGACCCTACGTGGAACATGACTATAAATGAGGAGAGCCTGTGATGACTAGGAATTGTGCTCGGAAAACTGATGCTGAGATTATTTATTTTTTTTTAATTCTATGTTATTACTATTATTATTTTTTTGTGGTAAGTGAAAAAAAATTGCATTGTATTTATATTCGTCTCGTTGACTAAAATAAATAATGTACAAATCTCATACACGTTTCATATTTATCATGGAACGCGCCTGGGAAAGGTAGGGGAAAGAATTAATGTCTTCCTGCACATTACCTTACTTAAGTACCAAGCCTCTGATGCCGAAGACCGCGATCGTCACATCTTCAGCTCCTTATGGTGACCTGCAGGCGTCCAACTCTACACACTACTCTCGTTCCGCTTCCAGACGCTCCTCACGCCAGGCCCACGCTCCTGAAAACATGCGCAAATCTTTTAATGTGTATTTATGACTTCCTTCTATTATGAAATGTAAGAATATTTACCTTGATCACTCTCCTTTCTCTCCGTAGATTCCAACAGTAGAACAATTCCCCACTCGATATATTTCAGTAAGTTCCTCGTGTAGATCAACTGGCCTCTTGTTATTTCCTTTTTTTCTTGTGTGTTTTTCTCTCTTTTTCATATAATATTCCATCAATATCTTTATCAAATACCAAAAGATTTTTCTTAAGATCCTCCCGTTCTCTCTCTCTCTCTCTCTCTCTCTCTCTCTCTCTCTCTCTCTCTCTCTCTCTCTCTCTCTCTCATTTCCCCTTCACCATACATTTCCTCATCTCCTCACCACATTCCCTCATTGCACCTCTCCCTCCCTCTTTCACCACAAAAACATCCCCACCACGCCTTCA
>NC_087153.1:3000000-3007500 GCF_035594125.1 Scylla paramamosain
GAATTAGAGTTAATAGGGTAAAAAAAAGGAGGTGGGGAGGAGGAGACACTGGAAAAAGAGAAGAGCTAAAGTCGTTGGGAGTGAAGAGAAGTGAATGAGTAGGCAGCAGGCAGTGGGAAAGAGGAGGGGAAGGATTGGCTGCAGTGAGGGTAAGGGAGGGACTGAAGGATGGCACTGGTGGCCTTGGAGGAGAGACTGAAGAGCGTATCAGGAACATGCACATGGTAGGTTCCAGTAGGGAGTGGGCGAGGTGTGAGGTGAGAAGTCAAGGTAAGATGTCAAGATGGCTCTCTCCAATTAAAGACAAGCACCGGATAAGGGTTAGTTTAGTTGCTGATCCTCGCTGCTTGTTGGTGTTGGCTGAACAGAATATGCCAGCTCAAGGGAGATTCAACTTTGGAGGCAAGGGGGAAAAAATCGTAAAATCAGTCGATAACAAACGCAGTGTTCAATGGGGTTCTTTGAGTGAAGTAGAAAAAACAAAAATGACATGTATAAGAAACAGTATAGTGACCACTGATTGCTTTTAATGTATGCTGAGTGAGAAAAAAAAAAATTTGAGCTTAAGGCTATTTTTGCATAAGATTTTCAATATCAGAGTAATACTGTGTGATTACTACGCTGTTATAGAAATACTGACAATCTTCAAATTCATGTTTTTTGTCAGCCGAGAAAATAAACAAGGGTATTGATTCCTACACAGTGATAAATACAAAAAATTTCTTAACATAATCTACGAAACGGTCTAGATCGTGTGTGTGTGCTTGGCGAAACCCTGGGAAGTGGTGCTGCAACACGGCATAACTTTATTCACATGAACGCCTTCTGAGTCACCGGGACGCGTGACGCAGTGGGCGAGGCGAAGGCAGGTGCCCCGATGATGGGAGAGGAGAGTAGGGAGAGCAATGATGCGGGAGTGGAGTTATGGGGATGAGGATGTGGGTAAGGGAGACGGGGAATTAAGTTATTGGTACATCCAGCTCATACCAGTTTTGCTGTATTGATTTTCTACTTTCCTTTAAGATACGAGTAATTTTCACTCTTGAGGACCGGCAATCGTGCCATTCTTAAGTTTTGTTGCCTTTTCTCACTCTTCTTAACACCTGAAAAATAAACACACTACTTCTTTTCCAGGTGTGTGTGTGTGTGTGTGTGTGTGTGTGTGTGTGTGTGTGTGAGGCGGGATGGGGCGGGAGGTGAGGGGCGCTGCTGTCAGTCCCAGTTCGTCCTGGCGCGGGCACACCTGTTTGTAATGGTGCTATCTCGTGGAGGTCCCCGATAACCCTAACACGCTGCCCCAGTTCTGCGGTCACAGCTGAGGGAAGGGCGCACGGGTGACATATGGGTGATGGCAGACCACTGAACCACCGGCGAAGAACTATCCATCCAAAACTATCCATCCAAACCTTGTTCATTTGCGTAGCGATGCATTTCTCATTCTTCAATTCGTTACTCTTTTTTTTTTGTAAAGAAATGACCTGAGTGCACTGGTGATACAATAAAAGGCTCCTGGTGGGTTAGTGAAGAAGATCTCCAGCTAATGTCATTCGTGGTCACAAATTACTCGACACTGTTTTCCTCTTCCCTTCCTTACTTTGTCCCTTGATCTCAAACCTTCTAACATTTACACCCTATCTATCGTCTTATCTCTCTCCCTACCACTCATCCTGCTCCATCCATCTCTCATTACTCTATATAACTGTCAGAGTCCTTTCCCTCTCCTTCAGCATTCACTCCTCACCAACCTTACTTAATCTTCCCATCATTCCACACACACACACACACACACACACACACACACACACACACACACACACTAACCAGCTCATCTAGTACAATCACACAATTCCCCTACTCAACCATTCCCTAAGCCCATCATTTCACCTCCCTTTAAACAGAAGCAACCGTAATTTTCTTCCCATTTTTTTCCTTACATGTTCCCCTCACGATACAAGCACCTCGTTCCGCTCGACCCTCGCGCTGCTCTTCTGGATGGAAATATCTTGTCCTGGCCGCCTACCAGTCCTCGCTCTAGATTTATCGTGGCGGGTCCTTTGCACAGCTCCCGTTCCCGTCTTGGTAAACACCGCGGCTGAGCTAAGTAAGATACAGGACTTAGGGAAGGAGGGAGAGGTGGAGAGAGGTACTTGGTGGGTAGGGATGATTGAGGTGATTGGGGTGATAGGGGTGACAGGGTGGGTGGGGCATGCATAGAGAAAGGGAGTGGAGGTAGTGAGGAAGGAAGGGAGTACTTGGGTTGTTATAGTTAGGGTAGGGAGGGACGGGGAGGGGTGTTACTTTGGTCTTCTATAGGTTAACGAGGGTGAGGTATGCACTGGGAGTGAGTGAGTGAGGGGTGATGAAGGTGTCTGGTTAATGCTCCAGGGATGAGGGGAAGAGAGTTAGTGGGGTGCATTATTGAAGAGCTACTCTGCTGGTGTTGCGTCCCTGCCGTCCTCCTCGTCGTCGTTGTTGTCACCATCATCACTAGGAAATTCAGTTTATGTTTTGTTTAAAGGGATATTGAAGTAAAAAAAAGATATATATGGATGATGATGATGATGGGGAGGAGGAGGAGGAGGATAGTGATGATGAGAAGGAGGAAAAAAAAAGGAAAGGAGAGGAAAATAAGGGAGAGCAGATAATGCATTGCAGCAGGTCAGTAAGAAAAGAGAAAACCTTATGAAAAAAAAAAAAAAAAAAACAGCAGCAACTCTTCAACCAATCAATCACCTGCAGAGAAACCCCCCCCCAACCAACACATCCCGATGATCTTATTTCTCTATCCATGAAGAAGATGATCCCCTCCTCTTACCCTCCTCCTCCTTGCCCTGCTTCCTTCCACCACCTATAACAACAGAGCCACCCACCTACCCAGCCACCTAAAATAAACCTCTATATTCTCATTAAACCAGGTGGCGTCCCGATAATCCAAATAATCCTTCAGTAATCCGTCCTATCGCCTCTCTATCCGCTTACTGGGAACCACCGGGGCCCCTAAACAACCTGGTCCGGAGGTGAATAGAATCTGTAATCGTATTTGTCAGGGATTTTGTATACCGAGTTAAAAGATGGGATACCAGATGTAAAGGAGCCCATTCTACAGCCGTCCCTCACGTTGACACGAAGGAAGGGTGCGGAGGGGCGGGCTGGCTGGCTGGCTGGGAGGGAGGGAGGGCGGAGGGTGGTGCCTGCTTGGGGGCTCGGGGGAGGGGAAGGAGGGTAGTAGAGACAGGGAGAGAAGGAAAACGGGGGTGAGTCAAAAGGAAAGCGAGAAAACGAAAAGGTGTTTGGGGGGATGGGGAACAGAAAGGGATGGAAAAGCACAGATTGGAAGGAGAAAAGGAAAGGGGTGGGAGGGGGATGAGAATTAGGTGAGAGGAAAATAAGAGGTTTTTTGGGGTATAAATGAAAAGTAATGCATTTATGTGAATGTGAAATAAGGTGATTCGTGTATGTGTGTGTGTGTGTGTGTGTGTGTGTGTGTGTGTGTGTGTAGGGGGTGCTATGTTTTGTATGGTGGAGCTGTTGGGTTCTTTACAATATCACAAGATTAGATTAGTTAGTTAAGAGGAGGAGTAGAAGGAGGAGGAAGGGGAGGAGGAGGGTAATGACGGACAGGAGCAAGATGATGATGACTATGATAAAAAGGAAGAAGAGAAGCGAAAAAAATAAAATAAACGAGCAAGTAAAATAGAAAAAAAAAAAACAGGAAAACGAGACTGTAGGAAAAACAAAAAATGAAAAAAATATATAAGGAAGAGGACGATGATAAAAAAATAAATAAATAAATCAGGACGAGGACGAGGATAAAGAAAAGAGAAACGTAGCAGGGAAAGAAAGGTGAAGGCGGCTTAAGTGGAGCGGGGGGAGAACAACTGCAGAACCCAAACACAAGAGACAAACACTGGGGGAGCAAGGCGACTGATCTTCACGCGGGACTTCGACAACTTCCCCAGCGGCTCAGTCTCGGCTCAACCAAGCTTAGTCCCATGCAAGCCACCAACATTATTACATTTTTACACACTACTACATTACTCGCTACATCCACCGCTACACACTTAACCGGGAAGAGTCTGAGGACCTGAAAGTTTAAAGTTCCCAGCAGCGCCTCCTCCTCCTCCTCCTCCTCCTCCTCCTCCTCCTCCAGTGTGCTTTGCTGGTTGAAAGAAGTAAGAGTAAAAGCTTAATCTGTTTACCTATTATGGACTTAGTGTTTATGGATAGTTGCTTCAATTAAATATATTGCGAACTGAACACGGTTATTTGATTGAATGATATATTGATTGATCGGCTGACTGATTCATTGATTGGAGAAAATACGCATTGTGGATTCGAAATTCATGGATGGTCGTTGTGAGTAGAGTACAGGGCGAAGGCGATTAACGGACTGACTGATAAAATGAATTACGTCGCAACATCAGGGTCATATGTCGCTGGCTGAAGACGATGACAATTGACAAAAGTTTCCTTATGTAACCAAACCCTCGGTCCGGTCGCCACTGGGATCACGTACACGACAATGTCACATGGAGACGACAAGACTTCTCCGAGGTGATCGATAACCCAAAGGTGGACCTCCTTCCTCCCTTCCTCCCTTCCCTTCCCCGTGTATACATTACGCCGACCATCCGTTACCATTTTTCCGAAGCTTAAATCCCTTCCTCCGTCCTGTAACACGTCGACCACACAGCCTCGCAGCTTTTATGCCGGGTGTTGCAAGCTCTTAATGTTGCAAACGACCCGTACCCCCTCCTTCCCGCTGTCACCTCCCGTCCTGAACACATGCCAGCCAGTCAGCCCCCTTCCCTTCCCTTCTTGTTCCTCTCCCAACACGCATCCCTCTCCCTTCTAATACCAATACCCTCCCCGCCCATGCCTCTGTCTTTTGTCTGCCCACCGCTAACCGCTGCAACTTCCATGATCAACAATCTGCTGTTGATCCCGAGCTTTTGCTAATTCCCGTCCTCGCCGCGCCTCTCCTCGCGCCGCTCATTGGTGGCGGCACGCGGCAATGGCCTCGGGCAGGACATTAAAGAACTTCTCGCTACGACAATAAACGTTCAAATCAGAATCAATAGTCAACAATTACTCTCACATGGCAACGTTTTTAGCACTTTAATGGCCGCCACCCGAGGGAGACAGTGCTGCGCCTCCCCGCCGGCAAGGGTCAGGACGCCGCGGGGTGCGGGACGTAGCTTCACCCTTACCGGCGCGGCGGGTCAAGTCGGATCGGATTTTAGACGCGGGCATTGTGAAGGCTGGATGGCTCGGCCGCTCCATCTCTACACAACGGCGGGCTGAAGGCCGGAAGAAAATAGAAACAACTGTAAATTTTTTTTTCTCTCTCAGTTCCATTAGTACCTCGTAATATTGTTGCGCCTTTCAGTACCTCCTACTTCGTCTTCGTCCGTATAGCCTTCAGGACTCAAGGGGAATGTACAGCAGCAGCGGGGGAGTCTGGAGAGTGTGGCAGGGTCTCCCAGTACACATATCCTGACATTTCCTATTCTTATCCACCCTATTCTATCCTCTCTTATCTATCCTATAGTTCGATCTCTTGTTCTCTTTTCTGTTCTCTTCAGTTTTCCTCTAATTTATCTCTCCTTCCTCTTTATTTCTGACATATCTTTATCTCCTTTCCCCTCTTTCTTCTTCTTTCTTCTAATTTCTTTATTAATCTTTCCTTTTCTCTACTCATCTCTCTCTTCTTCTCCTCTACCCATTTATCACATCCATTCCACCTCTTTCTTTTCCTATCCTATCTTTTCCCTCACCTCTCCTCTCCCTTTACTCTCTTTCCAATCTCTCCTCACCCCACGGTCCTCATCCTACCTTCTTCCTATCCCTCTTCACTTCTCTCCTCTCCTCTGCTCCCATCTATCCCAGCTTTTCCTCTCCTCCCTTCTCTCTCCTCCCGTTCCATCCAGTCCTCACCTCTTACACGTTTCCCCTTTCTTTCCCCTTCCTCTCCTCTACTCTCCTATCTCGTCTCCTCTCCGTCTCTTCTCCATTTCCCTACCCTACACTCCCCACTTCCCGTAATTTTCCTCTTCCTTTCCCCTTCCTCTCTCCTCTTCTCTTCCCTCCCCTCTCTCCTCTCCCCATGAACACGGCATCGACGGTCGCGCTAATGTCTCTCAATTGGATCTCTCACCGTTTGTTTACATACACGCTGGCGGGGGGAAGAGGGGGAGAAAGGGGGAGAGTGGGGAGAGGAGGAAGAGGAGGGCGAGGGGAGAGAGAGGGAGTGAGTGTACAGTATGGGGATGACAGACCCACACCCCCAACTACACACACGCGCACACACACACACACACACACACACACACACACACACACACACACACACACACACACACACACACACACAACCCTTCCCCTCTCCTCCCTTCCCCCTACACCGCTGCTCATGGTGGTGGTGGTGGTGGTGGTGGTGGTGGGGATTATATTTGCATTCCAGCTCCCCAACGCGTATAGTGGAAAATATAAGATAAGCAAATTTGCACGAGTATTCCATTTAGTCGAGAGAGAATTAAAGAAAGGGACAAAAAAAAAAAAAGTATATATATATGCGTTAAAGTAAAGGGAATCCAAAATTGGACTTTTTAAAAAAATTTTCATTAAAACACACACATTTTAGGATGAACAACACGGGACTCGGGAGCGGTTTTATTGTTCTTATCTTATGATATGAATATGAGGGACAGGAGGAGGAGGAGGAGGAGGAGGAGGAGGAGGAGGAGGAGGAGGAGGAGGAGGAGGAGGACGACGACGACGACGAGGAAAGCTGAAGGACGAGGACGAGGAAGGGGAAAAAAAAGTTGGATTGAAGAAGAAAGAGGAGGAGGAGGAGGAAGAGGAAGAGAAACACAGATTAGTTGAAAGAGAAGCGAAGGAAACAATGTGGAGATGGAAGAGAACGACGACGAGGAAGAAGAGGACGACGACGAGGAAGAAGAGGACGACGACGAGGAAGAAGACGAGGAGAAGAGAAGGAAAGAGGAAAAAGAGGGCCAAGAACTGGGTGACAGGAGAGGAAAGGAAACAATGACACGGAGAAAGAGGAAAACGACGAGGAAGAAAGAAGAGGAGAACAAGGGAACAAGAAGAGGAGGAGGAGGAGGAGGAATGGAGGGGGGGGGAAGGGCGAAGTGACCGCTCATAATCTCACTTCCCAGCGTATTTCTTCTCCAAACAGGATTTTCTGGCGTTTTGAGTCCATTGGTTGATAAATTCATCGATAATCATACTCGTGACAGTTTAATATCACTGATCACAATGACGCTCTCCAGCTGTCTTGGGGGAAGCCTGGCGCAGCTTTGGGGTGGCTTGGGCGGGTATTAGGGAGGCGGGGCAGGGCACAGAAGGAGGGGCGGGGCGATACAGGCGGGGCTAAGTGTAGGGCAGAATGATAGGGCGGAGCTGTGGGGGAGTGAGGATGTGCAGGAGGGGAAGGGAGATGAAGGGATGGGCATGGGAGAAGGGAGGGGAAGGAAG
>NC_087153.1:3012500-3040000 GCF_035594125.1 Scylla paramamosain
GTTCTTACAAGTTCTTCTAGATATTATGTACAGTGCCTCTAGTGCTGCGAATAGTTACAGATGGCAGTGAAGGGTTAAAACATACTGCATCGTATGAATAGCAATAACAAATCGCCTAAAAGATTTATACATTTCTTACATACACGTAGGATAACCCAAAATATTACAGTACTGCTTCTTTAATGTCCCTTTAATGAAGCCGTTCTAAAATCCATGGCGTATGAAAAAATCGAAGACAGAAAGACCCGCCCGTCACCAGTCCTTGTTTTTCGCACCTCGTAATGCGAATAAAACTAGAGAGACTGAATGGAAAACTGATTCCGGGATTTTCACTCAGCTTATGAAATTTGCAGAATACGGAGGTGATAACGATGATGATGGTGAGGAGGAGGAGGAGGAGGAGGGATAAGAGGGAGAGATGGGTGGTGATGTGAGGGGAGGGGGGCGAGGAGGCACAAAAGAGGAAGAAGAATGAAGAGGAGACAGGGAGAGGATTAGAGAATGACGAGGAGGACGAGGAAGACAACGAAGACTAACGAAAAAAACAACGAAAGGAAGGCAAAAGTTAAGAGAAATAGAGAGGGATGGAGGACGAAAGAACATAAGAACATAAGAACATAAGAAATAAGGGAAGTTGCAAGAAGCGACCAGGCTTACACGTGGCAGTCCCTGTATGAAATATACCTACCTATTTCCATCTATTATCCCCATCCATAAACCTGTCTAATCTTCTATTAAAGCTCCCTAATGTCCTAGCTCTAACAACATAATTACCGAGTCCGTTCCACTCATCTACCACTCTATTTGAGAACCAACTATTTCCTATCTCCTTCCTAAACCTAAATTTTTCAAGCTTGAGCCCGTTATTTCTTGTTTTACCCTGGTTGCTGGAAAGGGAACGAAGGAAGAAAAGGACGACGAGGATGGCAAATAAATGATCACAGAAGAAGAAGAAGAAGAAGAAGAAGAAGAAGAAGAAGAAGAAGAAGAAAGAGGCAGCAACAAAAGAAGAAAATCAAACAAGAACAAGAAAAGAATACGAACACGATGTAGTGAGATAAGAGGAGGAAGAGAAGGAAAAGAAGGAGGGGGAAGAACAAGAACAAGAACAGCAAAAAAAAAAAAAAACGAAAACAACAACTACAGCAAGGGTAAGGGAGAGGAAGAGAAGGGAATTTTCATTGTGGTGATAGTGATAGTAGTGGTGGTGGTGGTAGTGGTGGTGGTGGCGATAGCGGCGGAGGTGGTGATGGTGGTGGTGACGATAGTGGTAGTGGCTCAGCGGGAGGCTTTTAGCAGCTGGAACAGTAAAGGTTATGACTGTGATCGTGGCAGGAGTGTTAGGTCATGTCGGCAAGTGTCCGCGGCCTGCACACACACACACACACACACACACACACACACACACACACACACACACACACACTAGGAAGTAAGAACGAGCGTGAGATTTACATGATTCATTGGTAAACTTACTCTTTCGCAAACAACAGCGGGACACTTCCTTCTTTAATTGTATTTTTCGTAATTGTATTTTTTTTTTCACATATTGGCACATAAATCTCTCTCTCTCTCTCTCTCTCTCTCTCTCTCTCTCTCTCTCTCTCTCTCTCTCTCTCTCTCTCTCTCTCTCTCTCTCTCTCTCTCTCAAACCCAACAACCCCAACAACAACTACGTAACTGCCTGCCTTGTATTATTCCCTTTCACATCCTGATGCCTCCTCAGCCAGCCATCCAGCCTCCCACAACCGTCCCTCGCCCCTCCACCCTTCCCTTCCCCTACACACACGCGCGTGCCTGACAAATCACCGCCGCCATTAGCAGGAGCAGAGCGAATCACTCCGAGGCGAGGAAGGGAGGAGAGGAGGAGGAGGAGGGGGGTGATGGTGATGGCAGGGGCGGGAGGGAAGGGAATGAGAGGGGAGGAATGGAAGGAAAGGGAGGGTAAGGGAGGGCAGGGGAGTTCAGTTCGCTGCACTAGATATGAATAAAGCCATTTTGCTCATTTCAGCGGCGGTGGAGTGGCGGGAGGCAGGTTGCGGCGGTGTGTTAAAATGACGCTGTTAAACTGCCCAGAATGAGTAACAATACTATGGGGTGCGGGAAGAGTGTAAGAATGCTGAGGGTGCGGGTAGTGAGTGCTTAGAGGGGAGTGGGAGGCGGCGGTGGCGGTGTGTGTGTGTATGTGTTACGGGCAGCGAACTGGCTTCAGCGGCACCTATGAAAGAGCCTATAAGCTGGAGGAGGAGGAGGAGGAGGAGGAGGAGGAGGAGGAGGAGGAGATGATGAACAGCCTATAATGCTTAACATACTACCAGCCGCGGTGACGTAAGAGGAAGAGGAAGAGGGTGACGAGGATGACGACGACGACGAAGTGTATATTTAAGTTTTTGAGGAGGATGGGAAAGCCAACAGAAAATAAAGTGTTGAGGAAGAGGTAGCATGTGAAGAGGGTAACATGTGGGGGGAGGAACATGAAAAGGAGAAGAGTAAGAAAATAAGAATTTGCAGCTGGAATATGCAAAAATAAGTGCGGAGGAAGAGGAGAAGGCGCGAGGAGGAGCGAGGAAGAAAGGAAGGAAGGCAAAGAAGGAGCAAGCTGGAAGGGAAGAAGGAAGGAGGGAGGAAGAAGGGAAGGAAGGGAGCAGGCGGAGGAAGGGAAGGAGGAGGAAGGAGGAAGGGAGGGAGAAGTGCGGTCTGGGCGGCGGCTGCAGCAAAATAATGTGACACAATAACGTGGGCCCTAAATGAGGTTGGCGTGGCCCTGGCGAGGTCATATAAGCGGCGACACAAGTCATATTTGTAATATTCATGTTGACACGCTTAAATAGCTCCAGCGTGTCGCCTATATTGTAAGACCCGCCTCATATGCACTCTATAATAATTTGGGGTCGGGCGGCGGGTCATGAATACAGAGCAGAATGGGAGTAATGTGTGTCCTTAATATGGTCTTGGTGAGACGGCCACGGCTTTCACGGGCGGTCTGGGGCTGCGGAGGGAACGGGAACTGGGGACGGGAACTGGAGGGCAGGGGACGGGAGGGTGTCGTGCTCGTGGTCGTTGGTGTTTAGTCGTGCACAGCTATTCGTCCCTTGCTTTCCCTTCTTCCTCCGCTGCCTCCTTATTTCGTGAACCAAAGCAGACATAAGCATCAGGACGCCTCACATTGTTACCGACCTTAAGGAACGACTTGTGGGAGCTTTTAGTTTTTTTTTTTTTTTTTTTTGATTGAGTCATTCTTTGTATCAGGAGAGGTTTCATGCACGTAACTCTCTTCCTCTCCTTCCCTCCCCTACTCTTCTCTTCTCTTCGCTTCTCTTCTCTTCTCTCCCCTCGCGGAAACTTCGATAACTGGAAGCACGTGTGTTGCCTATAATTTATTGTCTATTGTCCCCCTCCACACACACACACATACACACACACACACACTAGTGGCGGCGGCAACGTTTCACACCTCGTCAGTATAATTATGTGATATGAACGTCGCTCTCTCTCTCTCCCTTGATGCGATGGCCCGCCCGCCCGTCTGTCTCTGCCCAGATGGCGGATGCAAATAATACAGTTACGAAATAAAATTGTCACACTTAATTCTGCGTAACATCCTAACAAAAAAAAGAAAAAGAAAAACAACGACAACTTTCTCCCAGTGCTTTGTTACAGTTTATCAAATCTGGCAAACGCTTTTGTTCGAGAAAATATCATGCATGGGGAGTGATTTGTTAACCTTGTTTCGCTTCATTCAAGGACTTTACTGGGTTAGTGCAGCTGCTGCCCGGTCAAGTGAGGTTGCTTTTCGAATTTTTTAGGGTGCCTTTTTTCAGTGCTGTTCGACCAATATGACAACTGTTGCCAGGAGTTGAATAATGTAATCGATCATTCAGTCTGTCAATCAATAGGAAGTGCAGGTGGAGTGTGTGTTTTGAACGGAGTTGTGTGCAGGTACAAAGCCTTTCATTTTTTTACTAAGGGTCTTACGATAGAAGATTATATAGGACACCTCTCTCTCTCTCTCTCTCTCTCTCTCTCTCTCTCTCTCTCTCTCTCTCTCTCTCTCTCTCTCTCTCTCTCAATGTTCCCCCTGTCAAGATGATGATGCGTGTTGCCAAAAGACCGTACGCTCTCAGCAACACTATTTTCTTCATGCTGTAGTGGAACCAAGTGCTCAAGTCTGTGCTGGATGATATACTCGTGTCAATCATCCATGCGAGAAAGAAAAGAATGGAAAACGTGTTGGGTATTCCGACCAGAACGGATTAGTGGAATACATAAAGAACGAGTCAAACACACACATACAAAAAAATAAATAAAAGAATAAATAAATAGATAAATAAATCAATAAAACAAATAAAGTCAAAATATATAAAAAAAGAACAGAACTAACTGACTAAATAAAAGTAAAAAGGCATTGCTATAATATCAATGTGTGCTCAAAGCTTCGGCTGTTGTTTTCTTACGAGCATGTACTACACCAAAGCAAATAAACGTCCCTACAAGCGTTCGCCCCTCCCTCCCTAACCCACCATCCGAGAGAGAGAGAGAGGGAGAGAGAGAGAGAGAGAGAGAGGAGAGAGAGAGAGAGAGAGAGAGAGAGAGAGAGAGAGAGAGAGAAATTGCTCATGTGGACAGAAAATGAAAATGAAACGAGTGAGAAAACTTACACAACTCGTGCAGCAAGAAACGGGAGGACGAGGCGCTGGGGAAACAGTAGCTCACGTCTTCCCTTCCTCCTCCTCCTCCTCCTCCTCCTCATTATTCTCGCCGCTCTGCTATTAATGCATGTAGTCTGCAGCTCACAAAAAAAGACAAAAGCAAAAAACACGAGTCGCAATGAATAATTCGCCTTGTTCTATGACGTATGGCTCTGGGCCGCGTCAGGAGGGAGGGGGCGGGAGGAGGGACGGCGCTTTAATATTTGGATGTAACTTTTTTTGGGGAGGGCTCTTTTTTTTTTGCTATTTTTTGGAAACAATTGTGTAGGAAGAGCTAAAAGGAAAAAAAGAACACCAAACATCGCGTGATATATAAATTTCCAAACATGATTGCAATGCCTACTAAACTAAACGACTTCACCGATGACTGTTCCGGATTTGGACCCTTTTTTTTTCTTTTCTTTTTCTTTATCTTTTCCTTCTCTCACTTTCATTGATTTTTTTTTTTACATTGTAGTCTTCGGTAGCTATTTTTTTTTTCTTTTCCACCCTCAAAACTTTTAGTCGTAACCCGTATGTATGAATGTTAAGAGAACGTATACTCGTTTCACTCCCGCGCGAATGGCCACACACACACACACACGCACAGACAAACAAACAAACACACACGCAAAAAGAGGGACAAAACCATAGCGAGAGGCCGCCATGACGAGCACGCGAAACGGTATATCAGCGATCGCGTCCCGCCTCGCATAAAGCACGCCATTACGATGCGATATCTGCATGGAAAATTGAAATGTGCGCGGGAGAGTGGAGACTCGCGGCCCCGGCTCGCTAAATTGGTCCAGGCTCCCCTCTTTGTTTGTGCCGTGTAGCATATCAGTGCGCTATCTCCGCGCCTGTCGTCCATTGAATAATAACAACACCACGGCCGGATTTAACCCCGGGAAATATATCATTTTTCTCTGCTTAATATCCTCACATGTTGGTATATTTTACGGGCGGGTCGTCCAGATATGAAGGGAGGGAGGGAAGGGAAGAGCGGCAGGGAAGGGAGGGAAGGGAGTGAGGGAGTGCAATTTGGCCGGGACCGAAGTGGCACAGTGAGGGCTAGGTGTGTGTGTGTGTGTGTGTGTGTGTGTGTTGCTAGCACATGTGCAGGATTCACTGATAGACGGGATGAAAGGACAATTGTGTTAGGACTCATGACACAGATGTCCAAAAATGTGAGTCAAGTCTTGTACAAAGCGGCAAGTTATCAAGACAACTTACACGCGTTAACATCCTTTACATCTACAACTGTCTATTCCACCCAGTTCGGGCCTAAAATCTCTCACTGCCCTATTCACCTGCTTATTTCACAAGTGCTTTCTCCTGCACAATTACACTTCACCGTTTGATTCTTAGAATAATAGATTTACTTAGGAATAAGTAAAAGTTATATTAAACTGTTTTGAAACACACGCGAGGACTTGTGCGAGATAACGAAGACCGAGATAAGAATGACCTTCAGTTTACTCAGCTATCTCTCTCTCTCTCTCTCTCTCTCTCTGCTGTTCGAGAAAAGGAGACTCTTATTTCCCCGATAAATGTGACTACAGAGGCATTATGGGGATGTTTGTGCTCCTATAATAATCATGACGTATATAATTCCGCAACAACGCTTCTTTACTCATCTGGCAACAGTGAACAAGTATCCACCCCATCACACATTTCCTGAATCAACAAAACAGTTCTTCCTGCTCGCCAACACTTCGTGGCAGTCCTAGGATCGCATATTCTGATATTTCGAGGACTTATTTCCACGAATTTCAACAGGATATGGTAGAAGCTATCAGGCTTTTAGGGGATATTTTCATGGTTTAAGTGAAATTAACAATGAGTTTGCATCATCAATGGGATAAACACCTAAGATAATTCGACCTGTAACTCAGCGGCCTTGAAACTCCCGTGGTACTGGTGATAACCCAAAGCCTGATATTATTCCAGTACCACGATTGATTGTATCACACGGCCAAACACAAGCAATGATTCTTTTACTTATCTATTCATGTATCTATTTACTTACTATTCTAACGTGACAAGAAAATGGAAATAAGCGCGATGTGTGGTTGCGAGACTCGAAGCAACTGGTGCCATCTCATTCCGTGTTTGAACATTCATGAATCTAGATGCCTCATGTACGATGATCAAGACATCCAAACGATTTATATTGAATTGCGGAAGTTTTACTTAGCGAACTACTGTAATACTCAAGTGTTTGTGATGCTTTATCCTTTTCCAAAGTGAAACTGAGGCTGCCGATGAGTGCTTGCAACTTAAAAGATTTCAACTGCATCACTAACCCCAGAGGCTGCGTTGCTTCTACTACAACATTCCATATCCTTTCAGCACCCTAGCATGCGTCACTTACCACACCGAAAGTACTTCATGATATCCATTAATAACAAGCAACACGAATAAACCTAACCTTCCTCCGTCGGACATGAGCAGCAGCCTTGTGTCCTTCTCCCACTCGCTCCTCACCAGCTAATGGCGGCCTCTCCTCTGACGTGACAATGTATAAACACAATGGAAAGTATTAATCATAGATCCTTTGAAGCACTCACAAAAGGACTGGATTCGAAGTCAGAGGCACAAGTGATCCTGAATCATTTCTCAAAATGTTTTCTTTTAAAGCTTCGATCCTCAAACATTTCGAGCAGAACGGTTCGAGCCTTCTTTGTTTATGAACACCCTAGGAGGCGGATGGCGGCCAGCGATTTTCAAGGGTGTTTTGTGTATGACATGCCGCGCATAACTACTGAGTATTGTACTCACGTATAAGACAAATTAAGAAGTAAATGCCTGAGACAAACTTGGCTGATTAAAATGTGAAGCGGAAAGAAAATGGATGCTACATAAATGAAAATGGGACGTGGATGTCAGGAGTAACTATGCTGAATAAAATCAGTCCCTGGAACGTGAGAAAGTAAAATTAAGAGTAGAGTGATAAAAAAAAAAAAGCAAGAGAAAATATTGAAGAGTGAATATGAATGTGATCATGCGCAGAAGAGAGAGAGAGAGAGAGAGAGAGAGAGAGAGAGAGAGAGAGAGAGAGAGAGAGAGAGAGAGAGAGAGAGAGAGAGAGAGAGAGAGAGACGTGGGGTCGATTATAAACCATAATAATAAGAGAAATGTTCAGATAAATGAGTGGAGGAAGTCAGTCAAGTTAAGTGATCCAACGCGAATGTAAAAAAAAAAAAAAAAAAAAATATGCAGGCAAAGAGTTAATGAAAAGTTTGTCACAATTATCAAACATTACTACGATAGATCAGTGACCTACAGACGACACATCCTTATGTTTACCTTGAGGAGGACCATTGTCAGTAAATTTCAAGTGAAAGCACTGCAACTCACGATGCTGAAACCCACCTTCCGTGATGCATATAGGTAAAAAAAAAAATAATAAAAATAAATAAATAAAATAAATAGATAATAGTAGTAATAACAATTAAAAAATCGAACTTGCATTACGTATATTTCCCTATTATAGCCTCTGCTGCCAGGAAAGAAGGGAAAACAAGAGGAATATAAGAAACAACACGAGAGAATGAAAACAATAGATACGTCAAGGGAAATTCCTGAAATCCCACAGCCTATTACTCCTCACACACACACACACACACACACACACACACACACACACAGCGTTATGGCCTCACAAGGGAAACAAGACGAGGACGACCCTGCGTCATCCTCACAACAGGAAGTGGTTGAGGTCATTAGTCGCCTCGTGTTTACCTCTATACCTGCACACACTCCCTCGCCTCCCTCCCCACCAGCCTCTCCCTCCCTCCATCCCTCCTTCCCTCTCCACCAGCCCCTCTCTCCCTCCCTCCCTCCCTCCACTCCTTGATATAATTCTCGTCCATGTTATAATTTTCATAATGACCCTTTTCCGCCACCCTCACCGCCCGAGTTTTCAAGAGAGACCCTGTGAAAATTTGCATACTCGGCCCTCTCCCCCTCCTCCTCCTCCTCCTCCTCCTCCTCCTCCTCCTCCCCCCTTCTCCTCCTCCTCCTCGTCCTCCCTCAGCCGCTGCCGTTGTCATGGTAATGCTGGAAAATTAGCTCAGGAAAGGAATCGATTCGGTTCGTTTGATTCTGAGTTTCTAGTGTTATTTTTCATCTAATTCTCTCTCTCTCTCTCTCTCTCTCTCTCTCTCTCTCTCTCTCTCTCTCTCTCTCTCTCTCTCTCTCTCTCTCTCTCTCTCTGTGAAAAATCCTAATTACATTTGTTGATTTCTCATTAATTTAAAAAGCATCAATACAAACAGTAATTCGCATTATCACACGCACGCACTAAATTACCCACACCACCACCACCACCACCACCACCACCACCACCACCAGCACCCACCAGCACTATCACTGCCCATCATCAGCACACTGACAGACACACGAAGGAAAAAAAGAAAAAGAAAAAGAAAAAAAAACATGCCTTTCCCAAAATCATCGGAAGTAAATTTACCCTCCACCACCACCATCACCACCACCACCACCACCACCTCTTCTTATTGTTACCCTCTCATCACCCCTTCATCATCCACCACCAAACCCACCATCAAGCAAATCCACCATCACCACCACTTGTCACCCTAACCACCACCGCCACCACCACTGCGCCACCGCTACATCCAACCCCATGCACGCGCAACACCTCCACCACTTCACACATCTTGTCACTCCACACGATTCTCAGAAACACAAGATCCACTAACACTGCTTTCTGTCACCCTCTCCCTTAAGTCTCTCCCTCTTTTACTCCCATGACGAGCATTAGTGCACCGCCATCACCACCATCATCACCACCACTGCAGTTAACACTCCATGCTCTCAGCCATTACCACACTCTAACACCTCGCCTGGCATTGCACAACACCAGTGAAAACCTACGTACAGTGATCTGCTCAGCTTTCCTTTTCACCTTTACTTCTGTTCCATATTCCTGGTGCTCGATCGTTACTTTTTTCCCTCTGTCTGTTGCCTGTTCCTTTTACTTCTTCCTTTTCTTTTTTTTTTCCGCTTGCAAATGTACTAGTTTCTTCTTTAAGTATGTGTGTGTGTATGTGTGTGTGTGTGTGTGTGTGTATGTGTGTGTTTCATGTATGAGAGCAATTTCACATTAGTTTTCCAACTTACTATAATTTCTTCTGTGTGTTTTCTTACCTCTTTAATCTTGTATACTTATCTTTTCATTCTTCAACTTTCTTTCGCTTTTCTTCCTTCAGAGTGACAAGGTAGATCGTCTGTCTTTGTATGTCCGTCTGCTTGTCTGTCTGTCTGTCTGTCTGCGTCTCCGTCTGTAAGGTGGAGGGCAGCAGCGTCTCGGGAACATAATAAACCTTTCAGAGTCTAAGAACAAAAGCTGCGGTTGATGGGCGCCCGTCTGAGGCCTGACCCCGGGGTAGAAGTGACCTGGCTTGACCCCCCACCGGGCACAAATGACCCCATGCTGACCACCATGCCTCGTCCCACTTTCCATCACACGCTTCCATTTTCTCTTCGTTTCCCTCACCCACACTGAAGATAACTTGAATACTTCTACATAGGATGCCTTAGGACCCAATAAAGGACTCCCTGATGGTGGTCTTCCTATGTAGATTTTCGAATGAAGTCGCCTGAAGCGCTAAAAGTGAAGCTTGGGTCCTGATGGTGCTGTACTGAAGGCAAGGCGAGGGAAGGTAAAAGCAAGTGCTTCCCGGTGAACGTGTTAATGTAGGAGGCGAGTGTTGCTGACAGGCGAGGTATTACCGGCGGGGTCCTGCAGCGAGGCGGCTACTGATCCCTCAAGACGATAAGTGCGCATGCGCCCCGGGGAGTCCCACGCGTGTTTGTTTTTGGCACTTATCTGGGACATCTTAGGAATGTTTTCAGGCGGGGAGTAGGAGGAGAAGAAGGAGGAATACGAGGAGTAGGAGTAGGCGGGCAGGACGTCTGTCTGTCTGTTCTCTCCTTCTCTGCCTATCTGTTCTGTGGAGGGATCGCAATCTAATTGTTCATGCCGAAAAATGCGAACGAAATCTTTATCATCATGTTATATTCAGTGACCATGATTATATTTTTGTTGCGAGGAGAGAATAAATCTTTACTTCATGTCGCTCCACTGATAGATAAGCAAGACGGAGCCTCCACCTCGCAAAGGAAAGATGAGAAAGAAATTTGCTAATTTTAAAAGTGATAAAAGTAGTGATGAAGATGTTGGATACTAAGGTACACACACACACACACACACACACACACACACACACACACACACACACACACACACACACACACACACATCACCGCCTAACAGAGCTCCTTGTGGCCCTTTAACTGAAGACAGACGTAGAATTATAAGAATTATTGAAGACGAAAAATAAATGGACCGAATGAATTTCTAACGCAAAGTAAATAAGATAAATTATCTAAAAATAAGAATGTCAGAGCAACATTTGAGAGGTTGGTTGAATTTTTGGTTGGGACGAATTGTTTCTTTGGAAATCATTCAAATTGTCAGAAAAAGAGCATGGGCTTGACACATTTACTGAGATTTCTAACCATCAGAAAATAAGAACATTCCCAGATGTGAATGGCAGATTATTATTTGACTGGTAGATTAAAACTTTGGGTGGTGACGAACAAAGAATCTTTACCAATTTCAATGTTGTATTTCTTTCTTGTGCTGGTGTTTGTTTTGGGTGCGATGCTTTCACCCACTTTAATGACCAATGACTTTATTAGCGGCAGTAAAATAAAGGCAGCGAGACAGCAGGTGACTGAGGGAGTAAAATACCCGTGACTGAAGCTCCTTAATGGACTACTGATCGGCTGCCCGGCCACACAGATCCCTCCCTCCTTGCCTGCCTCCCCACGTCATTCCTTCCCTGCCTCCCTCCTTTCCTCCTTCCCTCCCGAGAGCCAGAGGTGATAATCATCTCAGTATTTTCTTTGCTTGTCCAAAACCACCACCACCACCACCACCACCACGACCACCACCACTACCAGGACCCATAGCTAAGGCATCCCTGGTTCGACTCCCACCCGGCACGACCTCCCATATCGGATCAAGCCATCACTTATCCCTACCAAGGATCAATTATCGGCAACTTTAGATCGCTTAATCGCCTCCCTCGGAAGTCTCGGCCTTTCACTCAGGTGCTCCGGCCCGGCAGGTGGGGAGGGGGAAGGAAGTGGTGAAGGGGGAGGTCAGGGGAAGTAGGGGCAGGGGTGGTGTTGGTGGTGGTGGTGGTTGTGGGTGTGTAAACCTCAGCCATAATTAAAGGTGTGTCTGTGAGGGAAAATATCTGTGTGTTTGTGTGAGGGTGACTGATTCCCCTGGTGGCCGCGGGGGCTCTTTGCTGTGTGTGTGTGTGTGTGTGTGTGTGTGTGTGTGTGTGTGTGTGTGTGTGTGTGGCTGTTTAACTGTGTGTGTAATTTTGTGTGTCTGTGATTGTTATAATTATCAGACTTATTGTTGTGTGTGTGTGTGCGTGTGTGTGACTCTCTCTCTCTCTCTCTCTCTCTCTCTCTCTCTCTCTCTCTCTCTCTCTCTCTCTCTCTCTCTCTCGACCACCAGCACGCCAGACATGAGCCCACCGACACCACCATCACCAGTGTCGTCATCACCATTATCAGAGCCGCTTCTGGGATTCACCACCATCAGCCCCGCCCTCGCCTGACCGCAGGGACATGTCGCCATCGATGCCATTTCCTTTCCCCAACACCACCATCATCATTACTATCGCCGCAGCCACCCTCATCATCCTGCCATGCTGATCATCACCACCGCCACCGCCGCCGCCACCACCACCACCACCACGACTCTCGCCACGGCTATCACCACCACTACTACCGCCATGGTCTCTTTCTCTTCCTCTTCCTCTTTCTTCTTCTGGTGCTTATCTCTTCTTCTTTCTGTTCCTCTTCCTCTTTCTGTTTCTCTTCCTCTTTCTGATCCTCCTCCTTCTCCTCCTGCTCCTGCTCCTGCTGCTGGTGTTTTTCTTTTCTCCTCCTCCTTGTCTTGTTTCTTCGTTTCCTCCCATACTCTTCTAATACTAACCTTGCGTCCCTGTCTCACCCTCCCTCTCTCTCTCTCTCTCTCTCTCTCTCTCTCTCTCTCTCTCTCTCTCTCTCTCTCTCTCCCGGAGTTCCACAGGGAAGTGTCTGGAATACCCTGGCGCCGTTTGTTTTTATCTTGATCACAGCTCTATAATGGATGGCTGTGTTTGTTCACCTGTTTCACCTGTTTCTCCTCTTTCTATCTTCTCTCCCCCTCCTCCTCCTCCTCCTCCTCCTACTCATACTCCTCCCACTTCTTATCCTTTCCCTTCCACAGTCCCACCTATCGCTGTCGTTCTCTCTCTCTTTCTCCCTCTTTCTTTCACCAAACCTAACCCTATTTGACTAAACACCATCCAGCAGATCACGGACCAAGATGAGGGGTGAGTGGGAGCGTAGAGCGTATGTCGTGTTTGTTATTCTACCTGCGGTCTAGATCCTGTACCTGTGTCTGGCGAATGATCTGATGTAGGGGACTTGTTTTGGACGCTACTGCTCTCCGTGTATCGAGGATGAGGATCTTGATGCCGCCACCACCACCACCTGACCTTCTGTGCTGTTCCCTGAGGTGAGAGTTGGTGTTCCTCCTCCTCCTCCTCCTTCCCCTCCTCTGATTTCTGTGATTGATGTCTACAGATCACCCACAAACAGCCGAGTGCGTCTGTATGTATCCTGAGTACTGTTGATGCATTGACCTGCCTCTATAGCTGAGTCAGCACGGAGCCTTAAGTACTGCGACATGTAAAGGAGAAGATAATGAAGGGTTGTGCTCGTACATTATTAATCTTCACGCAACGTAACCAAACCATGAAGAACAAACTAATTTTTCAAATAGTGCGTATAACTGGGTACTTTTTTTTTTTTTTTTTTGCATTTTCAGTGAATAGCTTGGTATTTAAAAGTTTTCGTGACAGTAAATACTAGTTTGTAAGTTGATGATATTACAGACAGATGGAACAGTCAAATGTCTAACTAGCAAATGATATTCACGTATACTCGTCTTATTCACACTATATCGGTCAGTCGTCTAATCTCTCCCCCATGGTGATGTTCTGCAGACTGTCGCGAGTCAAGGCCACGGTGAGGTAATGGTGGGAAAGCCAGGACACTGCGGGAGGCATGCCTGAAGAGTGAAGAAGACCTTAATTGGTGCAGGTGTTACCAACGCTGATGTTATCGTACCGGAAAGACACAAGGAGAGGATGTAGCACGCCAGAATTAAACATGAGACGCTTTGTCGCTAAATTCTGTACATGTTATTTGAAAATCAACGTAAAAAAACACATTCACTGCACATTCATATGCTTTAAAATCCCACCATGTAAATTTCCCCTACGAAAGTTTCACCAATACGGTTAATTTCCTCACACACACACACACACACACACACACACACACAATCATGATATTACATAAGCTTAGATCAGACGTTGCATAGGCCACATCAAAATCACAGAAGCCTATGGATGAGGTTGTGTTGCACTGCAGGAATATATCACGAAAAAAAAAATAAAAATACTAGGGTGAAACTTTTATGGAAGAAAGTTCGTATATTGAATTTACTTGAAAAAGGATGTATACTGAAGCGTACACCTCACCTCTCTTTTAAAAACTCTCTAACTCTACACGTAATCTGAAGGTACGAATTTAAACCTGAATATACTCCTACGTTGCCTTCCTGGGGTGTGTAGAGGGAACAGGTGTCATTATCTACCTGAGTCATCCAGGAAACAGGTGTCACTGCTCCCGTGAAACAGAAATTAGGTGTTACTGTTTACGTGAAGCAGGAAAACATGTGTTATTACCAGACCTAAGGAGGAAGCAGGTGTCACGGATGGGGGTGATGGAAGGCAGTGGTGGTGTTGTTTGGTGGCGAGGAAAGTGTTGTTGTCATTCGCGATTGAGGGAAATATATGGATGAATGAAAGAAGGAAAGAAGGAAGGAACGAAGGATGATAGTAATTGTCTGCATCGAGCACTTCATGTACGTGTAATCTAACGTTATGTAGCGTGACCTAACTTTTTTTCATTGTGCTTAATGTTGAACGAATATCATGCAGACCATTCTATATACACTTGTATAATGAAATTTGTACTACTTAAAATTTGTGCGCAATAAACTGCCTGTCTATTTGTGAGGGAGAACACATGTGCAAATCCATCTCACATACTTCCTTACTAAACCATGACAAGAGTCAGCAGGGATGAGCGTAGCAAAGTAACGAGTAGTGGCCCTGCGTTTCGTGAGGTTCGAGCTGCAACACAACGGGACTGGGCAAAGCTCCAACTGTCAGGCCAGAGGTGATGTCTTCCTAGATGGCCTGACACAAATGAACAAGGTCAGGTGCTACAACACAGTGCACGTACCAGCCTGAGAAGAGTGTATATGGCGTCCTCCATCTCAAAACACATCAAACGGATAACTACAATTTATTCATTTACTAATCTTTATGAATAATTTGGAATTAACTGATTTTGAAACTTCTTGATTGCATAACACATTTCTAAAAGTGAATATAGTACATCTATGAAGTGGACGAATGGTGAGTTATATTGACTGCCCTGTGGGACATACTCGTATGAAGGCTTGTCTGTCTGTCCGCCTGTCTGTCTGACTTAACATTTATTAGTAATCGTTCCTCTGTCATTACGTTGTTGAGTTCACTTATTCGTGTTACATGATACTATTTACGTAGCAATGTCTTACAGATAGGAATCACAAATTACTAACTTGCTAGCACTGGTTCCCCTCCTCGCTCTACCTCCTACTTACTCTGTTTCGTATACGTCCCTTTCTTTATTTTTATATGTTGATTACGCTTACTTTATCTTCTAGTTAAATTCTTGTGTTCTTATATTCCCTTGTTTTCATATGCTCTTATGTACGTGGCAATAAGTAGATACTTTTCATACAAGAACTGCCACGTGTAGGCCGACAGCTTCCTGCATCTTCCCTTATTTTCTTATGCTTTATGTTCTTATGACATAATAACAAGACAGATTTGCTAGCAGTGGTGATCTTTCCATTACCCTGTCCACTTAACCCATGCCATATATACACAATCATGATATTCCCTTTAGTACGACTCAATATTCTTTTTTTTCTCGTTAAGCCAAACAATGACAAAACACCACCACAACTAACTGACGAAGACAGCAAACAGGTGTCCTTATCTACCTGAAGGGATGGAAACAGGTGCCATTGTTTACCTGAAGTAGGAAACAGATAAGTAGTTGTCAAAAAGGGCCCCCTGACTCATTCCTCGAGCTGCTATCTGGACGAATATCCCGTCAGCGTTATCAGCAGGCCATCTCGGCCCCGTGGTGCTGACGGCGCTGCTGGAGACCTGAGGGGACGGGAAAGAGGGAGTTAGGAGGTCATGGGTTAACTGGGCGGAGTTTAGGCAGGAAATAAGTTAAGTTGTTGATAATAATGATAATGATGATACTCGGTGGCCATTATGGTGGTGATGGCAGTGGTAGTATTGTTACTGTTATTATTATTATTATTATTATTATTATTATTATTATTATTATTATTATTATTATTATTATTATTATTATTATCATTATTAGCCGCATCAGCACCAGCAGCATCAGTAGTAGTAGTAGTGGTAGTAGTAGTAGTAGTAGTAGTAATAGTAGTAGTAAGTAACTAAAGCAGGTGGCAGGGGCAGGGCGAGTAGGGAGAGAAGGAAATAAAGACGGAAGGAATAAAGGAACCAAGGAACAGAGAAAGGAAATAAAGAAGGATAGGAAGAAAGGAGTAATCAAGTGAAAAAAAAGGTGAAAGATGAAAAACTTATGTCAATGTCAAAGTAAAAAAAAAAAAAAAAGCGTACCTACTAATAATGAAGAACATCTGCTTATCTAGACACGTGTATATCGATTCAATACAGATGCAGCCTACAATTAAGACGTGACATGCGCCCAACAGCTGCCAACACGACACGTAAGAGTGTGAATCGGGACCAAGGTGCAGCATGTGATGGGTACGTACAGGTGATAGGGATGGGTAAAATCCAGCACTTGTATATATGGCACAAGTGTGGCGTATATACACGACACAATGGGAGGAATCCAGGGCTGGTGTCCAAGGGTGTTATTACGAGGCGTGTAAACCCACAGTAGAGCCCATCATAAATCTGTTGTTCAAGGCGAAATTTCACCTTCCACAACTCGCGTGATAGCTGCTCTAAATTAACTCATCGCTCACACTGCTCTACTGTTACTACTACTACTACTACTACTACTACTACTACTACTACTGTTATTATTACCACCACCACTACGACCGAATTCATAATAGAAGAAATAATTTAGTGACCACAACATCCTTTCGTTTCTCTCTCCTTTTTCCCTAACTTCCCATGCCCTCGCTTCAAGTCCCGTTGGTAATTCTCCCTCTTTGCCCTCTACCACCCACCCTTTCCTTTCCTCCCTTCTTCACACACACACACACACACACAGACTGAGGTAGTCGTCGCATCATCAATTATCTTTCCTCGGGGACCTCCCACACCCAAGGCCAATCACGTGGTCATCAGTCGTATACAGACCACCGCCGCCCCAACCAAGTCCACCAGGTGTGTGTGTGTGTGTGTGTGTGTGTGTGTGTATCCCAACACATTGCCACCTACTTCTCGTCTCTTCCACCTCGTCCGCCTACGCACTTAGCCACCCACTCACTCGCTTTTCCAGGTGTGTGTGTGTGTGTGTGTGTGTGTGTGTGTGTGTGTGTGTGTGTGTGTGTGTCCCAAAACCAACCGCTGCTTTTCTCTATCCGTCTATCCATCTCTTTCTTCTCCATTTATCCATCCATCCACGCATCTTCTCATTCATTCTTACACTCATTCGCTTTTACTTTTTGCCTCTTCTTGTCTATCTATACACCTGTGTCTCCTTTCCTCTACCTTTTCGTCGTGTTTTTGTCTTATTTACCTGTGCATTTTTTTCAGTTTATTTTCCCTGACTCTCTCTCTGTCTCTCTCTCTCTCTCTGTCTCTCTCTCTCTCTCTCTCTCTCTCTCTCTCTCTCTCTCTCTCTTTCAGAAGCTCTTTTTTTTGCTTTATTTGTCTTTTATGTTCTTTCTTCGTCAGTAATCCTCCTCCTCCTCCTCCTCCTCCTCCTCCTTCTCCTCCTCCTCCTCCTTCTTCTTCTCCTCCTCCTCCTCTTCCTCCTTTATTTTTGCATCTCCGATATTACTACAAACACTCGGCGGTTCACTAATGTACTCGTGCACGTCTATAACAGCGGACTTTCCAATGTAAGGTCATAATTACCTGCTACTCTGCTTTTATGTTTCTTATTCCTTGGTTCTCTCTTACTGTGAAAAAATAATCTAAGGGAGTTTTGAATATTACGAGACAATTAAATGACTAAGAAAAAAATAGATAAAAATGCTTATGACGAAAATAGGAAACGGTATATCTTTTTATACACGTACGAGGAAGTGAAGTGCCTTATCAATATTTTTTACCCTTTTTTGATGTCCTTGAAAGAAAAAAGAAAAAAAAACTGGTGGAAAATAAGAAACGTAAAACAACTTCAGCTCTCAGTTATAGACCATCTTAAGGATCGCATTCAGGAACACATGTTTGCCAGGTGTAAATATCCGATCATCCGTCACTGCCATCACGCCAGACCAACACCTGAAGAGGACCTTACTGCAACGCCACTCAGTCACTAAATTACCAACAAGGAAGAAGAAGAGGAAGAAGAGGATAAGGAAGAAAAAGAAGAAGGAAGAGGAGAAGAAGAACAAGAAGGAGAGAGAGAGAGAGAGAGAGAGAGAGAGAGAGAGAGAGAGAGAGAGAGAGAGAGAGAGAGAGAGAGAGACCACCACCATCACAAAAAACAACAACAGAAACAAGAAACAAATTAAACGTAGAAAAAAAAAAAGACAAACACAACAAAAATCATTAGGAAAACAATGAGTTGGGTACGAGTAAGTAAGAGGAGGAGGAGGAGGAGGAGGAGGAGGAGGAGGAGGAGGAGGAGGAGGAGGAGGAGAAGGAGGAGGAGGAGGAGGAGGAGGAGGAGAAGGAGGAGGAGGAGGAGGAGAAGGAGGAACACAGGTGAGTCAGGTGTATTGATATGTATATTTTGTGGTCAATTAGGGGCCGGAAGCGGTGCTCCTCCCCTGGCCAGGTATTTTTACGCAGATAATTGATAACAAATATTCCTGAGTTCCCTGGGGAGCATGACGAGGCCTCGGGGGTGAGGAAGGGAGGGGTGCTGGGAGGCGAGGAGGACACGGGAATAGGGGAGGAGATGGAAGGGGAAGGGAAGGAAGACTGAGATGGAAGAAGGATGAGGTGAAAAGCTTGTGAGAGGGAGAGAGAGAGAGAGAGAGAGTAAAGGACGAATTTCAGAAGGAGGGAGACAGAAGAGGCAAGGAGAGAAGAGGGAAAGGGAAGAAAAAGTGGAGAAAGAAAGGAGAAAAAGGGAAAAAGTGAAGGGAGTGAAAGAGAGACAGTCTTTTGTGTGTGTGTGTTTGTGTGAGTGGAGAGAGAGAGAGAGAGAGAGAGAGAGAGAGAGAGAGAGAGAGAGAGAGAGAGAGAGAGAGAGAGAGAGAGAGAGAGAGAGAGAGAGAGAGAGAGAGAGAGAGAGGTAAAATCAAATGTCATGCAGAACTGAATACATTTAACTCCTTGGTGTACATCTGCTGAAAGTAAAAAGGCTTAAAAGGTCTGAACTGAACTGAAATGAACACCCACCCACACCAACAGACCCACACACACACACACACACACACACACACACGCGAAAATACGAGATACCAAAATACCCTGACAACTTAAACCACTTGACAGAATAAACTCATGTGTGAATAACTGAGAAAATATAAAACACACAGATAAAAAAATAAAAATTATATCATCCCTTCTTGCAAGACAACTCAATGAGGACAGAAAGAGATAACACATAAAATAAGAACGTCCGAGAGATAGACAGAAAAAACTCTTGACATGCATAAACGTAAGGAAGAAGAAGGAAAAGAAGAAGAAGAAGAAGAAGAAGAAGAAGAAGAAGAAGAAGAAGAAGAAGAAGAAGAAGAAGAAGAAGAAGAAGAAGAAGAAGAAGAAGAAGAAGAAAGAAAGAAAGAAAAGAAAAAGAAGAAGAGCAACAACATCAACACCACCACCACTACCACCACCACCAGTACTACCATCAACATCACTACCACCAGCGCCACCACTACCACCACCAACAACAATAACAACAACGACGAAATCAACGAACGAATAAATAAATGCTCTTGTTTGTATTTATTCCCTTTGGACTTGTCAGAAAAAAAAGAGAAAAAAAAAAAACTACCCTCCTCTCTCACCCTCTCCCTCCTCCCTCTCCCTCTCCCTCTCCCTCCCTTCAGGTGAGAGAGGCACCGAGAGATCACCGCTTAGCATCAATATTCACGCCACTCGGAATACAAATATGACCTGCCTTGCGTGGGAGGAGGAGGAGGAGGAGGAGGAGGAGGAGGAGGAGGAGGAGGAGGAGGAGAAGGAGGAGGAGGAGGAGGAGGAGGAGGAGAGGGTTGGCAGTGAGGCGTCAACTTTTCATGATGTGGGTGGAGGATTTCTCTCTCTCTCTCTCTCTCTCTCTCTCTCTCTCTCTCTCTCTCTCTCTCTCTCTCTCTCTCTCTCTCTCTCTTCCCGGTTGTGGTGATGGTGGTGGTATAGTTAATATTGCCATCATCATTGTCTTTGTTGTCGTCTTGTCATTCTTTTCTTTACAACAACAACAACAACAACAGCAACAACAACAACAACAACAAAAACAACAACAACAACAACGATGAAAACCAATCAATATCTCTGGTTCTGTGACTATTTCCTCCTTTTCCACCACCACCACCGCTACCGTCTCCTCTCCCTCTTCTTCCTCCTCCTCCTCCACCTCCTCCTTTACATCCCTCTCTCGCCACCTTCTCCCTGTCCATCCTTCCTCCATCTTCTCGCATATAATCGTAAATAATGACAAAATATTTCCTTTTATCCCTCACACGCTGTCCTCTTTACTTGTCATTTTTCTCTGTATTACTTTTCTTTCATCCTCTTTACTTTGTCCATCTTATTTTTTTTTATCATGTTTTCTTTGTTCTTTCTTTTTTTTTTTTTCGTGTTGCGCAAGTGTTAAGATTCCCTTTTACTAATCTATATGTGCGTCTCCATAGGTTTTCACTCTTCATTACCAGTGTTATTGCTTTTTTGATTGGTGTTTTACAAAGCTCTGGTCTCACTTATTCTCTTTCTCTCCTCTGCTTATTTCTCGTATTTCTCTTTTTCTCTTATTTTTATCCATCTTTCCGTCTCCCTCTTCTCGTTCACCATTCCTTCTTTTTCTATTTCCCTTTCTTTCTTTTGCAGCTTATTTCCGCCCCCCCCTCTCTCTTTCTCTCTCTCTCTCTCTCTCTCTCTCTCTCTCTCTCTCTCTCTCTCTCTCTCTCTCTCTCTCTCTCTCTCTCTCTCTCTCTCTCTCTCTCGTGGTGTGTGTGTGTGTGTGTGTGTGTGTGTGTGTGTGTGATCCTGCGATTTGCTCAGTCATTAAAAAAATAATTTGTGATGAATATTCATTTGAACTTCCGACCACAGAACATTAATGATGGCTGCTGTATACCCTCCCCCTCCCCCCTACAAAAAAAAAAAAGCTAACTCAACTCTTTCTCTCTCAAATTTCCTGCGGTTGCTGTTCCCTGTTGACAACCCGCCTCCCCCCGAACTCCCTATCCCTCTCTTCCTTCCCCCCTCTCTCTCTCTCTCTCTCTCCCTCTCTCTCTCTCTGTCTCTCTTCCTCCTCTCCCCTCCCTCGAAAATGACTCCCCATCCATCCATCCCTCCCACCTCTCTCTCTCTCTCTCTCTCTCTCTCTCTCTCTCTCTCTCTCTCTCTCTCTCTCTCTCTCTCTCTCTCTCTCTCTCTCTCTCTCTCTCTCTCTCTCTCTCTCTCTCTCTCTCTCTCTCTCTCTGTCTGTCTCCCTTCCCCCTCTTCCTTTCCTCTCTTTTCGTCTCCCCACCTCTACCTGTCCTCTCCTCCCCTCTCCCCTCTCCTCTTTCCTCTCCCACTCTCTATCTCTCTCCCTCCCCTCCCCACTGAGAAAATGACTCCCCGTTTTGTTTATTTTTGTGTGAAGTATATTCGTTTTTTTATGATATATATATTTTTGTGTGTTTATTCTGAAGTCCGCACTCGCACACACACACACACACACACACACACACACACACACACACATATATAGCACTACCACTACCACCACCACCACCATTTAATTACTACCGCTCTCTGACAATACATAAACACATTTACTTTATCAATACACAAACACACATACGTACAGCTTCATGCTAAACACCAGTGGCTCCGGAACACCTCATATTCATGGCAATTATACTATTATTTTTCCTTTCCCTTATCATCTGGCAGCAAGTGTTCATCTGTCCATGTGTTCACCAGTCAGTCAGTCAGTTACTTGCTTAATTAATCAGGCGAGTCGGTCATTTATTTAGTCAGTAAGTTTGTTAGTAAGCGTTTTATCTTTAAGAGCGATGCAAACGTGGGTAACCTATAGATTTTTTGAAGGGGGAGCAGTAGGGGGAGGAGGGACGAGCAGGAGGAGGAGGTGGTGGTGGGGGAGCAGCAGAAGGAGCAGGAGGTAGAAGAGGACGAGAATACAGTGAAGAAATCATTAGTAAGAATAAAAATTGTATACAAAGATTGAAGTTCTATTATTATTATTATTATTATTATTATTATTATTATTATTATTATTATTATTATTATTATTATTATTATTATTACTATTATTACTATTATAATTATTATCATTATTATTACTACTATTATTATCATCATCATCGTCACTACCATTACCACTCCATCGCTTCCACCTTTCTCTCCCTCACAAGTCATTCCATAATTAGATGCATGAATGTACACTACCGTATATGCGTGTGAACTATTGAACAATCGTTAACGTTCAGTGAGCATTGTGGAGGGAGATATGGTTGAGTTATGAGAGAGAGAGAGAGAGAGAGAGAGAGAGAGAGAGAGAGAGAGAGAGAGAGAGAGAGAGAGAGAGAGAGAGAGACGCTAGGGAGGAGGAAGGGGGAGGGTGATGGGCGGGAAGAATAGCAGCTCTCAATAGGGGGGTTACCTGGGTCCATTAGCCCGCCGGTCCCTCCCCAAATCCGCCCCTTTTGACAGGCCCACGCTGGGGGGTCCCTTGACTCTGTTACTGTGGGCCTCGTGGTGGGAGGGAAGGGTGGGGGGTCGTGTATGGGAGGAGGTGGTGCGTATGGAGTGGTGGGGAGTGTCAATGGGATGGAGGAGGAGGAGGAGGAAGAGGAGGAGGAGGAGGAGGAGGAGGAGGAGAAGGAGGAGGAGGAGTTGATGGGGGTTTCTTTGCCTCTTTAGGAACAGAGCTAAGAGTAGGAGTAGAGTAGAGAGAGAGAGAGAGAGAGAGAGAGAGAGAGAGAGAGAGAGAGAGAGAGAGAGAGAGAGAGAGAGAGAGAGAGAGAGAGAGAGAGAGTTTCTGAATCTTGATACAGAGAAGAAAAGTGTAGGGGTGGTAGCTATGAGAGTATATACGTACATGCGTGTGTGTGTGTGTGTGTGTGTGTGTGTGTGTGTGTGTGTGTGTGTCACTGGAAGAAGAAGGATGAGGTAAATGGGAGGGAGGGAGAGAAGTGGTGTATGGGAGGGAAGGAAAAGGACGCGACCTGAGGGATGTGAGGGGGTTGTGGGAGAGAGAGGGAGAGGCTGATGGGAGACAGGAGAGGGGAGAGGGAGAGGAGAGAGAAGAGCCAATAGGGAGAGAGAGAGAGAGAGAGAGAGAGAGAGAGAGAGAGAGAGAGAGAGAGAGAGAGAGAGAGGTGAAGTACAGACCTACAGGGATGGTAGAACATGGAGGTAAAGGAGAGAGAGAATCTGGAGAGCGAGAAGAGGAGGGATAACTTACCAAAAATAAAATAAAAAAGTAGGAAGCATTGAGTAAAGAGAACCTCCCCCTCCTTCTCCTCCTCCTTCTCTTCCTCTCCCTCTCCCTTTCCCTCCGTTCTTTTCCATACAAGAGGGATTGAGGGTGATGGAAACAAGGGAAATGGCAGCAACAGGAGGAAGGAGAAAGAGAGAGGGAGAGAGAAAGGGAAGAAAAAAAGGAAGGAAACAAAAAAGAGAGCGGTGGGTGAAGGAGGGTGGTCGCTTCAGCTACTACACGAGTATAGGGAGATGAAAGCTGCAGGGAAGAAAAGAAGAGGGAGGTTAAGAAAAAAAAAAGAAATAGTAGGGGGAGGAGGAGGATAAACAGAGATATGCAAAGAAATAGAAGAGATGGTACAAAGGCCGAGATTGCGAGAGAGAGAGAGAGAGAGAGAGAGAGAGAGAGAGAGAGAGAGAGAGAGAGAGAGAGAGAGAGAGAGATGGGTGTCTGGGAGGGAAGGGTGCGAGCGTATCACACTATCAGATCATTCTCTATCATCGTTATCTTCTCGAATTTCCCATTTATTAATCCCATTACTCGCCATCTCCATGTTCCAACACTCTGACCCCAAGCCACTGTACGCTGGCCCGGGGAGGCTTTGGGAGGGGCGAGGGAGACTGGGGGGGAGGGTGTAGTACAGGGGAGACGTAGAAGATTGTTAGGGCGGGACGGAGCGGGGGAGAGAATGTCAGGAGAAGCAACAGAGGGGGTCGGTTAGGGAGAAGGAAAGGAGAGTGGAAGAGTGGGAGAGGAGAGAGGGACAAAGGGGGTCACAGAGAGGAGAAGAGAAAAGGGGGCGGAAGAGAGAGAGGGAGAGTGGAGAGAGGCGGAGAGGGAGAAGAGAAAGAGATGGAGGGAGAGGACAAAGGAGAGGCGTTTGAAGGGGGAGGTGAGAAAGGTGAGGTACGAGGTGCCGGTATCCTGGACACGACGAGTTTAGGGAAGTTGCTACAAGGTGGTGGTGGTGGTGGTGGTAATGGTAGTAGTAGTAGTAGTAGATGTAGTGGCAGTGATAAAGATGGCGGTATCTGTCGTAAAATCTGTCTTTTCTTTTTTCTTCCTTACATTGCTAGTGACGCCTTTCCATCCTGCGTATCATGAATATTTTAGTAACTACTTCACGAATAATATCTTGAGCCTTACAACATTTTTTTCATCTTCATTTCCTTTCTTTTTTTTCTTTTTTTATTTGTCATTTTCATATTTTTTTTTCCAGCCATGGCCAGTATTCAGCATTACACATCAGTTTTTTCTTCCTTTGTACGGGAGTCGTCCGTCACTGGCTCGTAATGGCGGGGAAAACTGTGAAGTCATCTGTTTATATCAGTAACACCACCTCTTGTTTAGTGGATGTTTGTCTTCATCATTTATCTTTTTCCTTTTCTTTTATGCTTGAAGGAGGCTGGCCAAGGATTACAAAGATCCGTAAGAGAGAGAGAAAAAAAAATCAATGAAAAAAAAGAGAAAAATCAATTAGAGCGGCCTTTAAAGTTGGTAAAAATTCGTCACTATCAAGCGGAGCAATTTAGTAAACTTCCGCAGGTGTCTTGGTATAATGTAATGTCTTGAAATAACGTAAATCAAAGGCAGGTCGAAAAACAGAATTAGTCACAGCGTCTGCATGCAAGATCCGCCTTTGAACAAACAGAGCCTAAAAGTACTTGTAAATAAAGTCTTTAGGAGGATTTCGATGTACCCTCCCACCATCACCACTACTACTGCCATCATGTCCCTCCACCCCCCACCACCACCACCACCACCACCACCCCCTCCACCTCGTCTCATCATCTCTCCTCGGAGGCTGTGAAAGCTCCGCCGAGAACCATACATCATACTTTTGGGAGTGTGAGTCAATAATGTCAGATTACGCGGTCGATCTTCGCGCGCGCGGAACACTGTGGCCGCCACCATAACGCCATATTGTTTCGCACCGCCCGCGACACTGCTGCCAACCCTCCGCGGGGCGACGGCGACGCGGCGGGCGAGTCTTTCCCTTAGGAGGTCGACACATAAGGCCGTGACTCCCTTGAGGATCTTATTACAAATGTTCCCGCGCGTTCTCTCCCTCCCTTAGCCGTCTGAACTATAAATAAAATGTAAATCATGATGTCTAACAAAACCAAATAAACGACCGCCATAATAATAGAGAAGGACAAAAGGAGAGTCTGGGTAATGGAGGGGAGAGGAGGGAGGGAGAGGAGGGGTGGTGGTGGCGGGTAAAGAGAGAGATGGAGGGAGAGGGTGGTGGGAGAGGGAAGTGAGCATCTCTCCCTCTCCCCCCCTGCATCCATTACGCCATCAAGCGATATAATGAGTGAATGTGACTGACTTGTTTCAGTCATTATCATCGGCGGTGACTTTTCTGACGGGAGGGGAACATGTGTATCTCTCTCTCTCTCTCTCTCTCTCTCTCTCTCTCTCTCTCTCTCTCTCTCTCTCTCTCTCTCCTTTGACAATTCCTCCCTATCTCCAAATTTCACGAAGCAGACATATTAAACAATTGATAAAACAATCACAAAAAAAGACGAAATTCAGAGTTACAAGATGAACTTTATATCCTGTAAAGATGGAAATTAAGAGAGAGAGAGAGAGAGAGAGAGAGAGAGAGAGAGAGAGAGAGAGGAAAAAAAGATCAATAAATTAAGGATGGGTGGTGAAGCTTCGGAAATGATCGACCCCTTGACTGAAGAGGTTCGTCTCTCCCGAAGCCTCAGAGAGTGAACGATGAAACACACGCAGGAACAAAAGTCACATGAATTAAATAAAACATTGAACAGGGAGATAAGATGATGGGTTTTTCTCGGATGGCCTGGAATAAACAGGAAGTTAACAGAGATGAGTGGAGTAGGCTATAGGAAGTGTTTGTTATAGCTGCAGTGAAATCATAGGGTTGGTGAATTAGGTTTCGGTCTGCGCCGGTTTCTTCTCAGTTTAATGCAGTGGCTCTTAACCTCTGGGTCACGACCCAAAGTTGGGTCGCCCAGCCATTTCATTGGATCACCAGGGATACGTGCACAAATGTTTTTTCTCCAATATAGTCGTACCTATTCAAAATGTTTTCAAAGTATTGATCCTGTATATAAAATACCTAAGTTATTAACATCTATGGCTAAGCATATCACTGAGATAGACAATTTACTTAAGGTGAAAAAAAAAAACACCCTACATCTACTCTTGTATTTTAAATCTAATTTGATTTAAATGAAAGTGTTTATGAAGGTATACGGGTCGCTATGGTCAATCTGGGCAGGATTTTGGGTCGCAGCAAAAAAAAAAAAAAAAAAGAAAATTTAATGTAATGATCTTGTATAAACTTACTATTCTGAATGCTAACACTCACAGTGAGGGTGATGGATTAAACAATTTAGTAAGGCTTTCTTTTATTACATGTATAGTTTATTTTTTGACTAGGAAGACTGGTTGTGTTACATATGGGAAATAAAAAAAATGTCATAAGCAATAATTGGGAGTCAGTGTTAATGTAACTATAATATTCGTTAAACATAAACTTGGACGACTACCACAAGAGATAATTCTCTGTGGATGCCGAGACTCTAAGGTAGCGATGTTTTATCTTTCTAATGTCTTTTACAGCGGTTTTCATTTACTTGTCCTCTAAACTTATTAACTCCAGACGTCACCCTTACAACTCACTACTTCCTACTCATTCTCATTCCTATTTTGTCCCCATAACTAATGCAAGCGTAGACATCACCTGCAGTCCTTCATCCTTGCAATGGTGCGCTGTGAACCTTAGCACTTGGCACCACATCACCTCATTGT
>NC_087153.1:3045000-3052500 GCF_035594125.1 Scylla paramamosain
CGGCGGGAGTGGACAGCGAGGGACACAGGCGGGCGAGGCTCCTTCTGCATTGTACAAGGTCATTAGCCAGGTGGATTCTCAGACAAGGGAATGCAGCTGCCTTGAAACTGTTGTCAATATTATGTGCATTTTTTTTTTATTAGTGTTTGTGTTGCTACTGCTTCTGCTTTTAGTGGTAATGCTAGTGTTCTGGTGGTGGTTGTGCTGGTGTTCTGGTGGTGGTTGTGCTGGTGTTGCCATTATTACTGCTGCTTCTACAACAACAACAACAACAACAACTACAACAACAACAACAACAATAACTATTACTACTACTACTACTACTACTACTACTACTACTACTACTACTACTACTACTACTACTACTACTACTACTACGGCCATTACTACTGCTGCTGCTGCTGCTGCTGCTGCTGCTGCTTCTGGTCTTATTGCTGCTACATCCTCCACCTTACTTCAGAATTTCTTCTTTACATTTATTCTAAAATCTATAAAATCAATCTAGCATATAAATGTCATAAAACGGATGATTATTATTTTAAGATTTTATATATTCTTTTTTTCCTTTCTTCAACTCTCTTGAAAATATTATTGACTCTTGTACAACTATTTTTGGAGCATTTAATATATATATATATATATATATATATATATATATATATATATATATATATATATATATATATATATATATATATATATATATATATATATATATAAAGTTACCTATTGTAAAAGTTTTTCCCTCCTTTTTTTTTTTTTTTCCGTGTTTAGTTTCTTTTCGTGTAATTTGCTTCGTGTCGTGACGAGGATACCCAGACCAGACTCACATAATTGTTGGAAATGACGTGTTCAAGTTGTTTAACTGCCACTCTATTTATCAATGCCGCCAAGTCTTCGCTGGCCTCGTTTATATCTTAATTTGTTTCATGTTTTAAGACAAGCAGAAGAGTTTTCCTTCGCTCCTCCATCTTCTACTCCTCTTGCTGCTTCGCCTTTTCCTCCATACTTCATCACTCATTGTTCCTCCTCTCGCTCCTCCTCCTCAACCATCCTGTCAGTTTCGCGTCTGCTCCCATCCTCCCTCCCTCCCTCCTCTCTGATCGTCTGATATTCCCCATTTCTCCTCCCTCTTTCTCTCCATCCTTGCCTCTCGAGTACATCTCGGACCTCAGAAACTAAATGTCTCTTCTCCCTTCTCTCCTGTAATTCCCGATTCTCCTCATCCATCCTGCCATCCTGCCTTCCTGCCTTCCACTCTTTCTCTTCCACCTATCCATCCTTCCTTCCCTGCCATCCCGCTCTCTCCCCCAACACTCACCCGTCATAAACTGCTGCGACACGTCCCCAAGATGAGTCGTGTTGGCGGTAATGAGTGTGTCCAGAGCTCTCACGTCCCCAGGCACGACACGACGCTGGCTTCCCTGTGTCTGAGTCCGCGTCTGTGTCTGTGTGTCTGTCCACCTCCTGCCCGCTAGCCTTGCCTTCTTCCATCGCCCGTACCTCCTCTTCATCTAACCTAAGTGTGAGGGCGGAAAAGGCAAGAATGAGAAGTGGAGTAGAATAATTTTTAGGAAAGGATGAGTAAATAATAGTGTTCAGAGTGAAATCACCGCCTCCTCTTCCTCTGATGTAAGTGTAGGGGTGGTATGTACATGGGAGAATATGGTAATTTTTAAGAGGAGGATGAGAAAATACTATGTGATTGAAAAATTAAGGATAAGAAGGTTATGATAGCTTTCTACTGCCTCTTTCCCTGCCAACCTTAGCGTAAGTAGCGGAAAATGGAAGAGTAAGGTGTCGAGTAAGATAATTATAAGTGAAGGATGAATCAATAGCATGGAATTGAAGGTTTTAAGGATGAAATTACTAGCCTTCCATTCCCTCCTCTTTAAACGATAAGCGTGATGATAGAAACTGGAAGACTAAGGTGTGGAAAAAAGGTGTGCGAATAGTATGGAAGAGTGAAGCATAAAAAATAACTAGTCTTCCTTTACCATCCTCCCTCTTCCTCTAACCTAAGCGTAAAGACAGAAAACGTGAAAAAAATAGGGAATAGAGCATGATGATTATTGGAGAAAAATGAACGAGTATTGTGCAACCGAGCGATCAAAGATGAGATAGCCATCCCTCTTCTATCATCCTTTCTTGTCCTTTAATCTAAGCACAAAGACAGAGAGTGGGAACAATAAGACTTAATGCATGACAAAATGTTAGAGAGGGACGAATTAGTATTATGGAAAAAAAAGGATGAAAAATGAGATATCTAGTCTTCTATCACCCTTTCTCTTCCTTTAATCTCAGTGTAAGGGCGGAACATGGGAATGAAGTGTAAAACATGATAATTATTAGGTTGGAATGAATGAAGAGTATAGGATTAAAAGATTGGGAATGAGATAATTTGTATGACCTTCTACAGCTTTTTCTTCTAACGTCCTGAGCTTAAGGGAATGTCGGAATGAACCGTGCAATAAGATAAGTATACAACAGATGAACAAGTAAAAAAATACGATATTAAACATCAAGGAAACCTGGAATAAATCAGGACAGATCAGATTTTTTTTTTTTGCACAGGACTGGAAATGAGAAAAAAAAGTAACAGATGAGAGCAAAAAAAAAAAAAAATAAATAAAATAAAATAAAATAAAATAAAAAAATAAAAAAATAGATAAAATAAAAAAAAGTAAATAAATAAATAAAAATGAAATAAAATGAATAAACAAAAAATAAAAAGAAATAAAAAAGAAAACAGAAAATACATAAATTCGCGATCACCAACTTTTTTTTTTTTCTCTCTCTCTCTCTCTCTCTCTCTCTCTCTCTCTCTCTCTCTCTCTCTCTCTCTCTCTCTCTCTCTGTCTCTCTGTCTCGTGAAGGAATAATAGTAATAATAATCACAATAGTGAAAAATAAGGTTTTTAGTAGAAGAATAATGCTAAGAAAGGAATGATCGCCAACAAAATAACTGGAAATTTTCAGAATCTCCTGGTATCGATGTGTGTGATGTTTGCATGAATGGAAGCTGAAAAATTATACAAAAATAATTTATTCATATTTTATATTAAATGAGACAAAATATACCCTCCTATTTGTACAAGAAAGAAAAAGTAAAGATATAAATAAAAAAATAAATAAAAAAGAAAAAAAAATGGTTACGTTATTACTTTTTTCAGTAACAGTAACAGCGATAAGAAAACATTTATTATAGACTGTGTCCTGAAGCCACACACATACATACATACACGCGCGCGCACACACACACACACACACACACACACACACACACACACACACACACACACACACACACACACACAGAGAGAGAGAGAGAGAGAGAGAGAGAGAGAGAGAGAGAGAGAGAGAGAGAGAGAGAGAGAGAGAGAGAGAGAGAGAGAGAGAGAGAGAGAGAGAGAACAGTTGGAATGATTACTGAACTTACTGACATTGGTTAAAAGAAGAAAACTATATATAAAAGAGGCCATATAAAAAAAAAATAGCAAAAAGAAAATGAGTCACAAGAGAATGTGCAAGAAAAACAAAAGCAGTCCTAGAACATACATGTGTCGCTCTTCGCCCCCAAGGAATGTGAAAGAAGTGCATGATTAAGAAGAGTCTGTATAATGCGCGTGGGTATATGAGTGACATGAATAGTAACTTACAGTATTAAAGTGACACGTAGTATCACTTAAAGGGTTGTACCATGACAAGGCTACAGAGTCCAGGGTTCAGTGTAATTATCACAATCATTTATTTGTTCAAATATCATCTTTATAATACAATATGTACAAAAAAATCACTTTTATAGGAAATTCTTAAGTTAGGTAACACACGGCGTCATCTCGAGGGTGGCGGACAGCAAAGGGCGGCCCACGCACGGGTTGTGGTGGTAGTGGTGGTGGTGGTGGTGGGGAAGAGGCCCCAGTGGGGAGAGAAGACAGTGAGAACCACTCCGCCTCCCCACGAACGACCGAGAGAGAGAACGTGTGAAAGAGGAAGATGGTGGTAAAAGTCTACTGCTGTCCCTGATTCTCCTGTGTATGTGTGTGTGTGTGTGTGTGTGTGTGTGTGTGTGTGCTTATCTCTCGCAGCACCCGCCACCAAACTCCTCGCCCTCCTGTCCCCTTCTGCTGCAGCAACACTGTCAGGTTCTCCCTCAGGCAGCGGTTGCCTCAACGCGTTACTTTCTGCTGTGGTGGGTGAGGGTGAGGCGGCGGGTGCGCCTCCTCGTGCCTCACCCTCAGGGGCCTGCGTGACGCCTGACGAGTCTGTATGCAAGGTGCAGGTGGGTAAGGTGAAAAGGGTTTGGACGTGGACGTGGACGTGGAGGTGGATGTGAAGGTGGAGGAGAAAGGGCAATGGAACTGGAGGGAGGGAAAAGGAGTCAGGATCCGTACACTTAGTGCTTGAAGTCGTGCAAGGATTATTCTTTTTACATACAGTACATGTGTAGCCAGGCACAGTTGCCTACGCTGACACATCATCCTTGCTGGCTCGTCCTCGCCAGCGTGACCACCTTAAGCGACAGGACAGTGGCCGTCAACACAAGAAGTCCTCAACATCCGCATGAAGAAAACTTAACACATTCCCTGCAACACGTGAACCACCGTAACGTAACATGGACACACTTTACTTAGTCGGGAATAGCTTGTAAGTTATACAGGATTTTCCCGGCAAGTTAAAACCTTGTCTCACTCATCAATTAATATCTTGTGCTTACTTTTGTTTCTTCGGGACATTTGGCACGCGCATAACACGCTATGTGAATGAATTTGGCACGAGGGAAGGGACGCCGCCACGGCACTTGGCTGAGACGAGCCTCCACGTGATCCGCGGTGTGGTGAGGTAACTTGTTGGGGTGGTGGTGGTGGTGGTGGTGGTGGTGGTGGTGGTCGCGGCGGCGGCTGGAGATCGATGTAGCCGTCCACAAGGGTCATTCCCAAGCGTCACACCACTTAAGAAGGACGACCTGGCAAAGGGGCGCGTGTGATGCTGTGCTGGAGGCGAGTGGATTAACTCAGTGAATATTAAGATGACGCGACTCACAACAGCTGCTGTGTCTTGCGTCCACTCCAGAGAGCGAAAGAGAGAGAGAGAGAAAAAAAAAAAAAATCTCCAGCATTGTTTTCATCCTCGTACACTTGCAATCCAAAGATCTTCAGAATTCTGCTGACACGAGATGTTCCCACGATAAATATTTTTCAAGTTTTAATTCTTGTTTCATTTGTCTGTGTCAGTCGACCCATCCAATTCATCCGCCGCCTGCCTTCCTCCTCCGCCCACCACGCCCTCTGGTGCCACTGGTTGCCTAGGGTTGATATGTTTGTGTGTTGTTGCACCACCACCACCACCAGCACTCTTGAGGTACACAAGTCTCTCGGATAATAACAATAATAATAATAATAATAATAATAATAATAATAATAATAATAATAATAATAATAATAATAATAATAGTAATAATAATAATAATAATAATGATAATAATAATAATAATAATAATAATAAAATATTAATAATAATAATAATGAAATTATGATAATAAATTATAAAGAATATTGAACTCGTAAACGTAGCGTACAGGAACATACTAAATTAAATATCTTTGGCGTCTACCGTAATACAGTTGCTGTCCGTCGGAAATTATAGATAGCTGATTTCATAATTACATCTAAAGAGAAAAGTTCTCCATTGCAACTATTTTTGTGACAAGTCAGTCAGCGGCACTGTGGCTTCCTCTCGCCGGTCGGTCAGTCACGGGTCCTCCCCTGCTGCCCTCCCCCACTGGCCCCAACACTCCTCTCGCGGCCTCTCTTGGTGGCACCTTGTCCCCGGCAAGCTGGGCGCGGCACCCTCCCCCCGTCACGGAGACTTTTGACGGGAGGCTGGGCCACTTTGGTCCTTTTTTGGTTCAGTTCTGACGAGACAGCCTTCGCCACGCGAGCCACGGTGGGCGGCGGGCTGCGACGAACAGACTTAACATAGTCCTGACACTTTCAACACACATGGGAATGGGTGTGGGTAGCGCGGGAACATCACACGTCCTTGTCCATCGGGGTGCGTGGTTCTGGTCGCTGCGGCTCCGGTCGGGCAAGTTCGTGTCTGAGCAGGTCACGAGGCAGGTCACGGGATGGTTCGGGTCGGATGGCCTCGGGACGTGAAATCTCTGGTCGCGTGAGGTCATGTCGGGAAAGGTCGTGGACGAGTGGACTCGGGGCGAGCAGGCTGGCGGTGGTCACGTCAGTCAGACTCACGGGGGGGAAGCCAGCCGCCAAGGACTTGCTGTAGGAGTAGGAGAGGAGAGACTCGCTGACGCTGGGAGGAATGTAGGGGTAGGAGGCGTGAGGGAAGAGAGGGCGGGAGTAAGGCGACCCCTCCAGGTGCAGGCCTCGCGCCATCCCGCCGCCCATGATCTTGCCCGCCCCAGCACTCAGGCCCCCGAGGCCGCCGGCGCTCGCACTGCCAACGGCACCCGACGTGGCCATATCCGCGAGCGACCAGATGCGTGGCTTTGGGTGGGCGACGTCAGTGGGCGGCACCCCGGGGGAGCCAGCGCCAGTACCTCCCGCCCCCGCGCTGGACCGGCCACTATCAATATCCTTCTTGTCCTTTTCTCCATCACTGAACAGAACTGCGGGAGGCACAGCGAAGGAAGAGATTAGTAGAGAAACAAACCACCGGCTTATGATGCCGATAAAAAAAGGTTATCTTTAAATAAACCTACTGCATATCATCATGCGTTTCCTGCTTACACACACACACACACACACACACACACATACAACAACAACAACAACAACAATAAACCAACAATCTTACACACCATCACCATCGCCTCCACCACCACGAGCACCAGCAAGAGTAAGGCAGACAACGCGCCGTTACAAAACAACAAAACAAACTAATTGGTAGAAGTAGCGCGACGAGTACTTTGGAAACAGAACAAAATCCCTTGTCGACCAGCATTATCACCGGGGGTGTGAGAAAGCTGCCAGCGACAGCACCACAGAGGGTATTCCCGCAGCTTGATCCCCCACTTCCAGGGCTTCTGTAGTGGGGGCGGCACGTTACTTGCTTATCGCCGCATCCACGGGTTGTCACTACTACTACTACTACTACCAACACACTGGAGGCTTCTTGCTTACTACTGTGTATACTACTGTTGTTACTCCTCAGGGGCTTTTCACACTTACACAACACATTCACAGACTAGAGAGAGAGAGAGAGAGAGAGAGAGAGAGAGAGAGAGAGAGAGAGAGAGAGAGAGAGAGAGAGAGAGAGAGAGAGAGAGAGAGAGAGAGAGAGAGAGAGAAACTACTTACTGTCTTTATCGTCCTTCTTGTCGTCGTCATCTTTATCATCCTTGTCGTCAATTTTATCGTCGTCCTTGTCGTCGTCATCGTCATCGTCGTCGTCGGTCTTGTTCCTCGGCTCCCACGTCATCTTGTTTTCCTTTTTCAGTCGTCGGCGGGCGTTTGCAAACCACGTGGACACCTGCGAGGA
>NC_087153.1:3057500-3077500 GCF_035594125.1 Scylla paramamosain
ACTCATCGCCACAAGCGCCATTAACTGCCACACTGGCCGCAAAAATATCATTGCGTAGCAGTGGTCCATATTTATTGTAGGACACACCACCATGGATTGAGTGCCACAAACAGCTGCGGAGACGCCGCGCGACGCCGTAAAAAGCTTTGCAACCCAAACCTCGTGCATGGGAATATTTGTCCTGCTCTGAGTGGATGTACATAAACTATCTTTCTTGGTGGTGGCGCGTCTTGGAGGAATGTGACTATGTGTGTGTGTGTGTGTGTGTGTGTGTGTGTGTGTGAATGTAGACTGCTACGTAGATAAATGCATATATCGACACTAGATTATTAAATCAGTTTTGATAACGAACACAAATGTGTGTTGCAGATCACGCGTTGAGGCAACACTACAAGTACTTCTCACCATCCGTGGCGGCCTCCTTTACCGCCACAACAATGTCTGATAATGTTATAATGAAAAGTAATAGTAAGTAATAGTAAGGGCATGAAATAGCATAACGCTAGTAGTGCCACTTACACCACCATCATTATCATCATCATCATCACCACCATCACACTATCTCCATCTTATCACAGCCGCCACCAACACCACCACACTGACCGCCACTGTCACCGAACACTCCGACAGACTTATACTCGTAGGAGTGGCTTTTTATTTAGCTATTTTCTCCTGTTTTATTTTTTTTTATCTATCTGCTTATTTTTTTTTCCTGTTACGTATCAGTGTACACACACACACACACACACACACACACACACAAGTTGAAGATGCAGCCTGTTCTAACGCGTAAAAATAAGTGTTTATAATTGCATCTTTCTAAGGTTTATGTTTCTTCATCCTCCTTGATGCGAGCAACCAACAGGCGTCCCGGTGTACACCAGTGGCCAGCACGGAGCCACACGCATGAAAATGGCGAGGCATTGGCGGGTCCCAGCGGCTGGTGTTTTGGTCACCTCCCGCCGTCACCACCGCCAGGCACGTTGGCAACAATCATTCTCTAATAATGATAAGTAATAAGTAACGCGTTTCCTTCAGATTACAATAAAATCTTGGTTCGAACACAATGGCGGCGGGAAAGTAGTAATTATGAAAGGTTGTGCCAAGCAGGTATTCGAGTGTTTTTTTTTTTTCCATTTTTTTTTTTTTTTTTTTTTTTTACAGGCTACCAAAGGATCGAGTCACGAGTCTTCGTGAGGAGTATTTGGTTTCACCACCATGGCCACCACTACTTGCACGACCAGCGTCGCCACCACCACCACCGTCACCGCCCTCACCACCACCGCCACCAGCAGCACAATCACCAGGCCAAGGTAAAACATACATAGGCTTCGTGGCGTTCGCATTGCCTGCGTGATTAGAACATAAATCAGCTGTACTTAGACAGACACACACACACACACACACACACACACACACACACACACACACACACACACACACATATACAAAATATACTCGCTTGTGTGTATATATATGTATATATATATATATATATATATATATATATATATATATATATATATATATATATATATATATATATATATATATATATATATATATATATATATATATATATATATATATATATATATATATATATATATATATATATATATATATATATATATATATATATATATATATATATATAATAGGAAAGACAACGAGAACTGCTGCAAAGTTAAGTTCCTCCTGAAGACTGTCGGCGCCTCCCGTCAGAAGTCAGGGACCTGCACCGCGGCGGAGCCTCGGGGGCCGATCAGTGTGATAAGCTTTCTCGATTACTAGTGATAATTAGATGTTGGCCAAGATAAGAGAGAGACAGGTGAGACGAGTTTCTTTTTCGCTCCCAACCTCGCTCTGCCCGCCTCTCCTCCATTAGCACCTACAGCCATAAACTCTGGAAAACCTTGGTGATTTTTTGTTTGTTTTAAGTTGTCCCGCGAGAGCAGGAGGCTGATGTGTGCTGGATTCCAGCTCTGATGCTGCTGGTGTGTGGATAGCGGCAGCAGCAGCAGCAGCAGCCTCACGCTCCCTCTCCTGCTTGCCAATACCCGCACGGTAATTGTTTTATATCCGAAAATGGACGGCAAACGATGACGATATTTCACCGGGCGTCCCGCCTCGCCTCCCGGATACCGCGGACGTGTTGGTCGGAGTTATGATCCCAAATTCCCCTTCATTACGGGTCGGGGTAATAACAGGCTCGCGCGGTTATAAACAAATGAATAACAAGAACGCCGCCTCGATCTGGAGAGGAGTCAGCTGTGGTCATAAAATTTTAGTTCCTCTACAGGTCGGTAGGTCAACTGTGTCTGGCTTCACTCAAAGGGATCCGACTCCTCCACTCTCCCAGAAGCATATAATTAGCCATTTAGCACGTCTACCGAGCAGCCTCCGGAGCTACTGTTTGCTCGAGGAGGAGGAGGAGGAGGAGGAGGAGGAGGAGGAGAAGGAGGAGGAAGAGGAGCGGTTTATGGCGAGGGTCAGACTGGAGGGTTACTACGGTGATGGAGAGTCTGATTGGGAGGCTGATGACGGCAGTGATCGTGAGGCTGTGAGGTGGTGGCGGTGGTGGTGGTGGTGGTGATTATGGCCGTGGTCGTGATATAGACGATAGTGATGATGATGATGATGACGCTGACGATGAAGTTAATGGTGGTAATTATGGTATAAAAACAGTATTAGTATTAAAAACAATAATACTGGTAATGATAATAGCAATAATACTAGTGATGATGGCAATAATTATGACGGTGACAATGATAATATTAACAACAGTAGTAGTAGCAGTAGTAGTAGGAGTAATAATAATAATAATAATAATAATAATAATAATAATAATAATAATGATAATAATAATGATGATGCTGATAAGAAAATAATAATAACAATAAGAACAATAACAACAACAACAACAACAACAACAACAACAACAACAATAATAATGATAATAATAATGATAATAATAATAATAATAATAATAATAATAATAATAATAATAATAATAATAATAATAATAGTAATAATAATAATAATAATAATAACATAATTCTAATTATTTAAAGGTTTAATCAATATTGTTATAATATTCATTATCATAAAATGCACGAAAGCAATGACACGGAATTGCTTTGTGTGTGTGTGTGTGTGTGTGTGTGTGTGTGTGTGTGTGTGTGTGTGTGTGTGTGTGTGTGTGTGTGTGTGTGTGTGTGTGTGTGTGTGTGTGTGTGTGTGTGTGTGTGTGCGTGCCAATGAAACTACAATGACGCTAATAGCAAGTAAAAAGGTGACATACTGAGTGTGAGGAGCCGCACACACACACACACACACACACACACACACACACACACACACACACACACACACACACACACACACACATACACACACGCACACACACACACCGTGACAACAAGTGCAGCATGTGACGTGAGAGTAGGAGGAAAGGAAGCACAGCAGGATGTGTGTGTACGTGTGTCGGCGGCGGAGGAGGCGACGGTGGTGGCGGCGACGACTGCGGAGGAGGAAGAGGCGAAGGACGAGGATGAGGAGGAAGAGGAAAAGGATGAGGAGTGAGTGGGAGGAAGTCCATTACAGCGAGGCAATAGCACACGGGGATCACCAAACAGGCCGGCGGGGCACGTATGAGTCTTAACACGGTGATAAGAGCGAGGAAGACCGCTGTCATTTCCGCTAATCTGTAGAGCATTAAACTATCTCGTGATGTGATGTTTACATGCGTGTAATAACTTAATTGCGGCACATTTAAGGACATCAATTGGATAGCGGCGACGGCGGCGGCGGTGGTGGTGATAGCGGCTACCACTTACTCATATACACACACACACACACACACACACACACACACACACACACACACACGTATGCACACATACACATTATCACTACACTTAGTATTACTTATTACATTCATACATTACCACGACTTTTGTATAGAAATCAACACCAATGCACACACATACACACACACACGCACACACGCAAGCATATGAATACATCGCCTTTCAGTATCTGTTATTAAATATTTACATTCATGCACATAAAAATCAGTTTCCATTTGTTTGCGAGACTTGAGACGTGACTGGGAGCCCAACAAAGAAAAATCGGTGCTTGGGTATCGGTGCAGCGGCCGCCGATAATCGATACATCATCTGAATATTACTTTTTTGTTATGCCGATTTCCCCGCCCGGCGTTTAGTGCTGTCAGTTAAAGGCCTGGCGTCACTCCCGCTCCCAGGGCTGAGGCGCCGCCGTCTGGCCGCAACGCTGATCGAAATCCATCCTGCCTGCACGCCGGTCGATGGGTGGAGGCTGATGAGCTGAAGGACCAAGCAGTGGATGAGAGAAAGAGAACGAGAGCATCCAAGTCGTGTCCTATCGCTGCTGCTCCGACTCGCCTCTCCCTGCCGCCCCTTCATTTCCCTTCCCGGCCCGAATAACAACAGTAGCAGCCTCACGCCGGTGGCCAGGCATCGAATCTAATTTCATTCTCCAATTACAAAAACAACCAATTAAAAAAAAAAAGAGGGAGGAAAAGCTAAAACACACACACAAACGCTGAAACATAAACCGGGACAATTACCCTCCAACAGGCGGACGGTAATGACCAAACAACGCAGTTAAATCTGTGTCGTTCTGATTTGCATATAAACAACTCTTCATCGTAATCATTCGCGCCCCGAGCAGCGCGGGGTGGCGGTAGTGGTGCCGCCAGGGGAGGGGAGCCACGCCGGGATCGCTAAATTGGAGATTAACTCGGGAGGCCTGACAGCGGCTTCACGCCCGCCGGTGAGGGGCGAGAGCAGACCGGGTGGCAGGCGCGGCCGAGGCAGGCAGGCGTGTATTGGGCGTCCTACTCCCCATCGTCTCCTTCGTCGGGAGGAGATGGAGGGAGAGGAAGGGTAAGAGGAGGAGGAAGGGATGGGAAAGTACAGGATGAATAAGGATCGATACACACTGCAGTCGCTTTTATGAAAAATTATTATTATTATCATTATTATTATCATTATTATTATTATTATTATTACTACTACTATTATCATTATTATCATTACTACTACTACTACTACTACTACTACTACCACTACAACACAAACAACAACAACTACTACTACTACTACTACTACTATTATCACCACTATTATCACCATTATCAAGACCCCCACTATCACCGCCATCACGCGGCAGGGTCGGGTTCATCAGGCCGCACAAGAGAACAGCGTCAGCTTGGCGTAAAATATGCATGTTGCACGCCGCGTCCACATATCATTAAGAGCAACAAATGCGAAATGTTATAGCTAAAAAAACATGAATCACAGCGGATATGCTTAATTAGACTGTAATTAAAAGTAAACACTAAATATGCCTCGCGGAGAGGGGAAAAAAAAAAAGGTTTGGGGGGGGATCGGCGTTAGAGATACCTGATGTGTTTCAATTTGCTTCCCGTGAGGCAGAAACAAGCAAACATTAAAGAGAGAAGTAATCAGCGCGTTTTCAGGTATAGATAGAAGCGCAGTGTTGAGATGTGACTGAGGCTGAAGGAAGAGGAGGAGGAGAAAGAACAGGGTGATGGAAGTGGTCTGGAAAACATAATCTCTCTCTCTCTCTCTTTCTCTCTCTCTCTCTCTCTCTCTCTCTCTCTCTCTCTCAACTTGTGAACAGGAATACGAGATGAACGGTGTCAGCTGTGAATGTTCAACGACTCTCTCTCTTTCTCTCTCTCTCTCTCTCTCTCTCTCTCTCTCTCTCTCTCTCTCTCTCTCTCTCTCTCTCTCTCTCTCTCTCTCTCTCTCTCTCTCCTGCGCTGCTGCTGCTGCTGTTGAGACAATAAGACACATTCGCCGGCGTTTAAGACATGGCCGGGGAGTGAAAATTTAGCGAGTGGCAGCAGCTCTTTGTCGGGGGCCGAGGGACGTGGACTGCATAATGACGGTGTGTGTCCCGCCGCCCTGCATCCAAATGAGTCCCTCTCGCTCGTGTGATTAATGTTTCTGCGTTATTACATGTACCGCCTGCATGCGACACTCCTGTGCATCGGGAGGGCGAAGGAACGGAGGAAAGAAAAGGGAAGGGAGGGAAGGAGGGAAGGGAGCAAAGGGTGAGAGTCTTGCAGGGTCTCCCCGACGCCAAGACTCGTTACCTGTTGACTGTTGCCGCTGATTTGTCACGAAGGATCAATGACGCGTAAATTTCTTGCTTAAATTAATTGGTTCTAGAAGCTGTGCGGGTCTTAGTTTATCTAGTGACCGGTAACTTAATCTTGAGGTGATTGTATCCGTCGATTTATTGAGGTGTTAGTAGTTGACTCACCGCTGACTCAAGAAATACGAGTAATAAATATAACAAAGAATAAGGTTGACAAGGAAAAATAGCCACGATGCATGTCTTGGTGTGTTACAAGGTGTATTAGGTGTTAAAATACACAGCGATCGAGCACACGTGAATGAGAGCTGTGGCTGAATCGTGACTGGCGGAATCCGTAGAGTTAGCGGCCCTTCTCCCCCTGGGCGGCGGCAAGCACTCCTGAGACGCCACAGAGCACGGAAATAAACACAGATAAACTCAGCGAGGATGTCGGGCAGTGTATGAACTAACATTTAAAATCTAGAAATTTCCTCTTCGCAAAATATCGCGACATTGGAGTCAAAATCCTTACAAAAGCGTCAGCCACTTCCCGCTCAGTCGTGGCTGGAGTTAAATAGCAGTGAGGTGAGAAGGGCGCTACGTCGGTCTTCCTTCCTTCCTTCCTTCCTTCCTCACCCACGCTCCGTCACCACACACCCACCCACCCACACACACACACACACACGCACCGTCACGCCCGGAAGTGGTGCTAACTGAACCGGAGTCACCTGCTGTGGGAGTGCACGTTACCTGTAAAAGGCTCAATTATGACGGACAGAATCGGGTGTTTTAGGTGAAGGGCGTACGTGGTATTTTCAGTCTCGCTTATGAACGGTGTACCCAGATTAGTACTTCCTCGATTCTTACACCATGGAAGCCTCCCCCTCGCCGCGCTGAGTGATATGACGGGAGCGTTGCTTTGAGAGTGAGCACAGAGCGATTAGACACTTCAAAGAGGAGTGTACTATGAGGGAGGAAATGTTTTTACTCTCTCTCTCTCTCTCTCTCTCTCTCTCTCTCTCTCTCTCTCTCTCTCTCTCTCTCTTTAACAAAGTAATTTCGACATTCCGAGTGTTAGGTTGCGGACACTAGGGTTGGAGGAAAAGGGGAGAAAGGGCGCGGCCATGTCTGCTTGTTATTGAGATGTGTGTGTGTGTGTGTGTGTGTGTGTGTTCTAGCGTCAACCGGTGACCCACGCCCCTCTTTGCAGCAATCACACGCCACATCAAAACACATTAATGTACCTATGCGTGTTTCTCGCTGTCCGTTTCTTCCATTGAGTTATCACACACACACACACACACACACACACACACACACACACACACACACCATAATCGCTCACACGGAAATATTCTTATTCACGCGTACAAGAGTAAACATTATTTCTTAGTATTGACGGATAACTGACACACACACACACACCACACACACACACACACACACACACACACACACACACACACACACACACACCCACACACACAGCTGAGACGTCACGCAGGCACCCTCACGCCCCTTAATCCGGCACACCTGGACTATCTACTCCCTGACACCTATCCTCGAGACTCTTAACTGTTATTTACGACCATGTCTTTAGGGGCTGAGCGGGGCGAGGCAGACACACGGACACACGGACGCGACTCACTGCTACGTCAAGATTTTGACTGTCATTTCAGGATGAGCACCGGTGTCAGGGTGTGACTTGTGGGGGGGACAGGGATCACCGCGGCTACAACCTCACTGTTATCAGATTGTTTAACAGGATATCAAGGAAACTTCTTATTGAATAGCTGTTAAGGTCAAATTCAACTGCTTAAAGACAGAAAACAGATTTATGCAGGTGTCCACATTGAATTAAGGACTCAAGCATCACGTGGAGGTTGTAACGCGGCTCTTTCCTCCTGTCCCCTTCAGTCAGCGTCCTGGGCCGAGTGTGGGGACTAACAACGGAGGCAGACATCCCGCCCTCTCTCCCTCCACGACACTCACACATTTCGACGAATTCCACCACTTTTCATGCTCAGCTTGTCACTCCTTAGCCCTGGGCATCACCACGCACTGCCACCTCCTTCCTGCACCACGGGCTAACACTGCCAACAGGGAAAAGTAAAGTTTTCTTGCTCTGCCTCGCTCTCACGGCGCGAGTAAACGGTCGAGAAGCCCCAAGGAGGTGGGAGAGAGGCTGCGTCCGACCCTCCACTCAGGCTGACTGCTGGGAAAAACTGGCGCTTCCCGACACTCAGTTCACCAAAACACTTATAATTCGACGGTGATCATAAACACCAATGCACAAGAGGGTTTCACTACAGTAAGTTTCTGCTGGAGAAATATCTTTACCTTGGGAGTAAACGCTTTAGTTGTAGATGTATGAACAAGTTGAACTTGTGGTACGAGTTGTAGGTGACTTGCTATCACCTCCGCTACATAGAGTTGACGCTGTAAAAGTGCGTGTCCTACAACGGGAACACGAGTGAACACTATGTAGTCCAACCATTTTTCTGCTACATCACCTTCGGAGGCGGGAGAAAGGCGGAGTCTGAGGAACTTTGGGCGGGGCGAGGCGCGCTTCCACCAACCGGGGCGCGGCGGAGAGGGAGTGTCGACGCATGGGGAGGAGGGTGAACTGGAATTGACGAATGCCGTCGGGTACAAAGTAAATTTTTCTTGCTTCAAATCCCTGATATTCGAAAGATGGGGCCAGAGTTTCCTACTGCACAGCGGGGTCTTCCTTGAGTGTCTGCTGAGGTCACAATCTGAGGTGTTCGCTGCAAATAACACCTGCATCCACTTCCCTGACGCCTGCCGTGTGCACTAATTGATTGAGCCTGAGACGGAATCGATCGACAGAGGGCGCGCGCTGATTGGTCGCCTCTGGCCTATCAGCTCGTCTGACGCTCGAAAGGCAAGAAACTATCTCCATCTGTCGACAAAAAAGGGCAACACCGTTTCCATCATCGCCCTAAATGCCTAACCCAACCAGACAGGATTCATTTACCTCGAGTGAGAATTGCTCTGGCGGCCAGTGTGATGACCCCACAACGCTTAGCAAACGAGCGACAGCCATTAAGACTGCCAGGCCCCCCACTTGATGTATTGGACACCACCAGCTCCATGAAAACGGTGGTCTCGACCTCTCACCAGTGGTTTCCTGCGCTCAAAGGGCCCCCCATTTCCAGCGGGGCAGTTGGCCACCCTCATCACCACACTCTGGGGGACTGTAAACGTCCTCGCCAAAGGCTTTGTACACAGGGAACTCCGGTCACCATTGAGGACTGAGATGGACAATGTCGAGGCAAAGCTTCTCTGTGTGGCTTTGTAAGAGGTCATTATTTACTGCTGATCTGAACAGGGCGGCAGCAGCTGGTGGTGGTGGTGGTGGTGGTGGTGTGTGTATGTATATGTGTATGTGCGGGGCAGCTAGGGGGACACCAAGAGGCCCCGCCCACGACACACACACACACACACACACACACACACACAAAGGCAACGGCTATTTGAGTTTTGATTTATGGAAATGTTTGACATCGTCGTCATTCAGGCACAGATGTAATGAGTTCTACATTATACATGCACATGAGTATGAGGATTATCAATTCACGATGTTGTGTATGAGTCAGTGGAGTGAAGCGCTCCCTCGCTGCACATCACACTGTCCTTCACTCAATTACTGGGAATAGTTGAAGCCAAACTCAAAGTGGGGAGAAAAGGGCTCAGGAAGCTAAGGGTGTCAGGGGTCCGTAGAGGGCCACCCTGAGGTCTTCTTCGTAGGTGGCGGTGATCGCTTACCTTCAGGGGACAGCGGGGGGCACGTAAGGGACCACGGGAGATATTCTTTCATCCTCAGGGGACGGGTGGGAACCTGGCAGGCCACTCAGCGCCACCTTACATTACATCCCTTCTTGTTCTGCTGGTCTGAAATGAGAAGGCAAAAAATCCATTAAGGTTATATAAGTGATCTCAGATGTAAATGAGATTGATGAGGGCTGAGAAGTAAAATAAGGAGGATGTGATTTAAAATAATGCGACTATGGAGTGACGGAGTGAGGGGAGGTGAGGTGTGGGGGGAGGGGGGTGTAGGGAAGAGAATAACGTGGAGGGCGGCAGTGTGGATGGATGCAGGAAATCTAAATTCTAGTAACCTGCAGCACTACTACTACTACTACTACTACTACAACTACTACTACTACTATTAACACTACAACTACTACCATACTCTCACTATTACTATCATGACCATTACGAGTATCACCTTCCCTGCGTCTGTTCTTACGATTACCATGAAAGTTAAACACAAAAGCCCGTGAACCTGACGGTGATGTAAGGTAGGAAGACAGAGATAGCGGCGATAACGGAAAGAACTTGGCGGTGGTGGTGAGCTCTATCAGGCGAGCAGACAACCTATTGGGCGAGGCGCACGAGGAGCCACGCACGCAGCCACTTAGGAAGGTCCGAGCAGCGGGTTGTCAGTGAAATAAAAAGAGGGTTTATCTCAGTAGAACATCGTCCTCTCCATCACTTCTCAACACCCCTCTCCTGCAGCCTCCGCCCTCCCTCACCCTTAACCCTAACACACTCCTTTTGACTTTAAGTTCCTGGACTGGGCCTGAAGAATAGTTTGAGATATTTTTACTACAGATGTTACTCAGTGTACGGGTTCGGGTTCTGAGGATGATGTGTGAGTCGTCATGCTGCTGTTTCTCTTACTATTACCACTAATGTTATTGTCGCAGTTGTTATTGCTACTGCTGCTACTGCTGTTACTACCTTGATTACTACTACTGAGACGTTGTTAGTGATGCCGTGGAAGTAGTGATAGTGGTGGTGGTGGTGGTGGTAGTAGTAGTAGTAGTAGTAGTAGTAGTAGTAGTAGTAGTAGTAGTGTACCAGCAGCAGAAACGATGCCTCATAACAATAATAATTCCCCTGTGGTGGGGGAGACAGCCTGGCCACACACACACACACACACACACACACACACACACACGGTGGCTGAGGTGAAGTCTGCTGCCGCCGTATTTCCTTGCGTCATCAGAGGCGGCTGAAAGGAGACGGAGCAAGGGGTCTGGTAACCTCTGCTTTGTGATCTTATTTTTACAATGTGACGAGAGCTGTCCTCTTGTCTCGGCTACCTCGCTTTGAAGGCGATCTCGATATGGCAGACAGGTAAAGATATGGTACAGCAAGGAGAAGAAGAACAACAACAACAATAATAATAATAATAATAATAATAATAATAATAATAATAATAATAATAATAATAATGCTGAGGTTTACCTGAAAAGTGCATTTCGGCGCATCTCGGTAAATAATAAAAAGCACCGCGTCAGAGCTTGTCACAGCCTCACACTGGCTAACATGAATAAACTAGAAAAAAAAAAGAAAATATATAACTACGGAAAAAAATAACGTGAGGCGCCGTCATATGTTCTTTTTTCCAATTTAATTTTACCCAAGGATTTTGTTGTGAATATTTCTGGAGAAGCTTGGACATGGAAAACAAAAGGCGTTCACCTGCTGCTGGCGTTCACCTGCTGGTACTGTTGACGAAGAGAACAGCGACGCTCACTTGTTGGGTCTCCAGAGCCCTGCAAGCCTCCATGAACGCGGGAACACTCCAGATGGCGGCGTGAGGCAGAGTTCACAGGTAAGGAGCAGGTAAGACTAGTACGGCGCTCCTCCCACGAAAGAGTGGCGTCATGTGACCTCACGAATATTGTTGCGGTGCGGGGGCGACTCAGTCAGTCAAACAATCCTGAAGAAAATATAAGGATTCGTTAATAAAAGATAAGAAAAAACGTAGAAAAAATAGATAAAGTGTTCATGTGACGATTCCTGGACAGAGAGAGAGAGAGAGAGAGAGAGAGAGAGAGAGAGAGAGAGAGAGAGAGAGAGAGAGAGATACTTGACGAGAACCTGTGGGTGTAAAACTTCGTAAATAAAGGTGAACAGAATCCTCCCTCTCCCTCTCTCTCTCTCTCTCCCTCTCTCTTTCCCTCTCTCACTCACTCACTCACTCACTCATTTGTGCTGTATTCCCTTTGTTGTCTTTTTACTCTGCAGCCGCCTCTCATCTTCCTTTATCCTCTCTCTCTCTCTCTCTCTCTCTCTCTCTCTCTCTCTCTCTCTCTCTCTCTCTCTCTCTCTCTCTCTCTCGCCTCTCAGCCCCACAATACTGTTTCCTGGTACCGTGTAAGTGTTTTAGAGTCACCTGATTTTGCAGCTTATTCCTGTTTTCTTAGTATTGCCGTCATGCACATTGCTATAATCTCCTTTTTTTTTTCTCGCGATGTGAAATGAAATGTAATGGCCTCTTGATCCACACTCGTCCACTCATCACCCCCTCCTCTCTCTCTCTCTCTCTCTCTCTCTCTCTCTCTCTCTCTCTCTTGTTTTCTTCTCTCATCATCATGACTGTACCAAACTTACACTCCTTCCTTCTTCTTTTTCTTCTTCTTCTTCTTCTTCTTCCTCCTCCTCCTCCTCCTCCTCCTCCACCATCACCAGCATAGTAACCTCTTCCCCCATCCCCCATCACCGCTCCTTCCCTTCTTTCATTACCATACCTATCTTTCTCTTTCCTTCACTTCTTTCCTCGTTCCACCATCACCACTTCTACAGCCTCTCCTCACCTCTCTCTCTCTCTCTCTCTCTCTCTCTCTCTCTCTCTCTCTCTCTCTCTCTCTCTCTCTCTCACCATCAGCACCAATGTGTACTCCGATAGGCTTCGTCACGATGACCACCACCACCACCACCACCACCACCACCACCACCACCAGGGGTAATATCACGACCAATAGCAGTTCTATAAATCCACACCACCATTGCCTTCACTTCACGGCCATAGCAACCTGCCGGACTACCTACCTACCGCTCCTCCCGTCACCGCAGCAGTTCCTCCCGGCGTCCCTCCTTCCCTCCCTTTCTCCTCCCGTCTCTCTCTCTCTCTCTCTCTCTCTCTCCCTCCCCACCACCACCATCATCGCAATACCCTCGTCAATGCTGTCACTAGAAACATTAATCATATGTGTGTGTGTGTGTGTGTGTGTGTGTGTGTGTGTGTGTGTGTGTGTGTGCGTAATAGTATCATACAAGATCTTAGTCCAAGAAATTCTCCTTCCCACCAGCATTCACCTTCGACGTCTTCCCACCCACTCACTCATCTGCTTTTGTTCATTGTCACCCCTCACGCTACATGCGCTGAAATCATTCTTCCTGTTAGTTTGCCATCACAACAACAACAACAACAACAACAACAACAACAACAACAACTACTAGTACTACTACTACTACTACTACTACTACTACTACTACTACTACTACTACTACTACTACTACTACTACTACGTCCTAAATTCGCATCCCACGTCAGTATCCACAATCCTCTAGTTAATAGTATCAATAACCACCTACTTTTTTTTTTTTTTTATGCCTTCTCAAAATCGTCATTTTTTTTTTTTTTCACACCACCACTGTTATCATATATTATCACTATCATCACTTCTTTCTTTCTTTCTTTCTTTCTTTATCCTATCTTTTTATTTTCTTACATTTTGCAACTTCATCTTCACTACTAATCTTATGCTGTCTCTATATAATAAATAAGTTTTCTACCCTGTCTCATTTATATTCCACCACCATCATCACCACTTTCACCACCTCTACCACTGCAATCACCACAACCACAATATTTTAAGAGCCATCCTTGTACCACTTCGAACACCCCTACCACCACAACTACCACCACCAAACAGGAATAACAAGGAGGAGGAGGAGGAGGAGGAGGAGGAGGAGGAGGAGGAGGAGGAGGAGGAGAGGAGGGGGCGCCCATCGAAGCGTGGTCCAAACAGTGTAAAGACTCCCCTCAATTATTCCGTTTTCCCTCTAGTTATCACTTGCCACTTGGCCTCTTTATTTATTATCGCTGTTTCCCCCTCCCTCCCTCGGGGCTTCGCGAGGGGACGCGCCCCAGCAGATTCAACTCTCCTCCTCCTCCTCTTCCTTTTTATTTTTCTTGCCCTTTCCTTTTTTTTTCTATTTATCGACTCAATTTCATCTGTCCCGCGTTGCTGCCACACTTGTGATAACGCGGCTGCTTATTTGTTCTTGCTCTTCTTTTTCTCTATTTTAACTTTCTATTGTCTCCGATTTTTAAAGTTTCATTCCTTTTTCCTTTCTCTCTTTCAGTTTTGTTCTTCCTATGGTTTTTATTTTTGCTTCGTTTCCAGCATCGTTATTCTCGTGTTTGACTGTGCTTGATACATTTCTTTCTTTCTATCTTTCTTTCTATTTCGTCCCTCATTTCTGTTTTCGTCTCTATGGTAACTTTTTCTGTCCCTCATCCTTTTCTTCCATCCTTTTCAAATATGTCTCTCATTTCTACTTTCGTCTCTACAGATGGTCATATTTTCTTTATTCCTACTCTGTACCGTCACTGTCCATGCGCTTGTAGACTGTATTGTTTTTTCTCTCCCTATTTTTTTTTTTTCCTTCGTGGGAAGAGGATCAAACTGTCTTCCCCCTTCGAGGCGTGTGGGGAGAGTCACGGCTCATGGGGAGAGTGCGGTCCCTTCCCGAGATTTCCGTCAATACGCGCGGTCGTCGATCAGTGGCCGAGCAGACGGAAGGCGATGCGTGTTTTATTTTCTTTGTTTTGTTAGATACATCACGGCAGCCTCCTCCATGAGAGAGAGAGAGAGAGAGAGAGAGAGAGAGAGGAGAGAGAGAGAGAGAGAGAGAGAGAGAGAGAGAGAGAGAGAGAGAGAGAGAGAGAGAGAGAGAGAGAGAGAGAGTACATGCTTTATCTTTTCTTTTTATCATTTTTCCGTATTTTCTTGACTTTTACAGATTCAAGGGAAAAATGAAGCATAAAGAATAAAAATCTCCCCTTTCCCATCCCTTCTTGTCCACCACGCTACACACTCTTCCACCACAAGGCGCAGGCAACACCCTCGCCTCGGGCACGATATCTGACACACAAATGACGCGCTTCTTGGCACACTAGTGTAGTAAGCAGCAGGTGCTCTGACTGCTACATGCGGGTCACCCCTGAGCTTAATGGCAGCAGTATGTGTCACACGGCGCACACAGTAACCTTGGGAGGGTAATTTTTTTTTTATTTTCAAGTGTGTCTAGCAGAGATGACATGGTGAATCTTCTTTTCGTCGAGTCTTGAGGTGTGCAGAATTCTTGCTGCCTTATATACTTGTTTTTTTTTAACTGAGACAAATAATGGTGACGAAGAGAAGACAGGGGAGCAGCAGCAAGCTATTAAGGACTCTTGGAACATTTGCTGGATGGATCAGCGAGTGAGAGACTCCAGTCTGATCCCGATATTTTCTTTGTATGGTGTGGATCAGCTCGGGGTTAGTGTGTGCTGTGGAATGGGATTATACCGTAAAAATATCATGTTTAGTAGAAACTTTATGGGAGTTTGGGAAAATGGCGTGTTTCAGTCTGGTCGCGAGGCCCTTGGATGAGTCAACCTCGTCCATTAGCAAGATGCATCACTCGGTATTAATTAAATTGTGAGGCGGCGGTGCTTATAGCCGCTCACGAGGGCCAAGGAGGCGCGACCGTCTATCCATCAACCCCTCCGTGTCCCGCCCCGCCCCGCTCAGTCCTCACAGCAGTTTGGTGGCGGGAAAACTAGGGAATCTATCCTCGCGCGCGTGAGCTGCTGCTGTTATTATCATTATCGTTCCGCAGACTCTTCCAGCACTAGGGTGTCTCAGCGCCAAGCAGCAGCACTGGCAACATACGTAAATATCTGACATACAAAAATACATATCGTCACTGTTTCTTTAAAAAAAAATATATATATATCATGGTGGTTTCTTTTGTTATTCTCAATATCATTCATTATCTCTTTTGGAGCATAAACCAACACCATCGCGGTTTGGGAATAAAGCAAAAAGGAAAGATAAAAGGGCAACGCAAAGAGAAATTCTCAGCGACTATTTCCCAGATGTCATTCAAAAATTAAAATCCACTTCCACCTCTAATTTTCATGGTTTCCTCATACAGTTTTCCCCCGTTTTGAGTCTTAATGTTCGCTTTTTTAAACTCTTGTATGAGCCAGGCGTCGACACCTGGCCGCCGACTCGTCACCCCACCTGCGCGACGGACGCCAATTAAGCCGAAAAAAAGTACACCGTGCAGGTAATACTCAGGTGAGAGTTACGGCGGCATAACAAGGGCAGCGTCGCATTCAGCCGGCGTCATAACCGTAACAGAGATAGCAAAGATGGCTCAATAGTGTTTGGCAAGCGCGTGTGTAATGTCCCCGCCCTGACTCCGGCCGCCGCGCGCAGAGGAAAAAGTTCAGACTATCAAGGGTAATCAGAACGTTTATGTCTGAAAACTGCACCGGCTCTTTTGTGCGTCCCATCGCTTCCCACACACGCGGCCAAGGAAAAATACGCAGACATTCCTTTTACACGAGTTTTTCTTTTTTTCTAATAGCATTTTTCCTTCTGCAACTGGTTTCATAATTTAATTAGCATTATAAACAAATAATATATAATATCATTACCCAGCGACTGGGTGAGATGAGGTTTTTTATTTATGGAGCCATCAATATATACCTGTCTGCCCTTTTTTTTTTTTTTTTTTTTTTTTTTTTTTGCGTCATTGAGTCGTTGAGAAAAAATTCTGGTTCAATTGTGAATCCTTTAATTATGACAGCAACCTTGACCAAGAGCAGCGGCGACGGGAAAGGCCCATAGACACTCTCAAAATCACCTGTCGGCACAACACACAGGCAACGTTGACCTTCAGACCCACACAAGCCTAACGCCGCAGTGAGTCCTATATGTAATGGAAAAAGGAAGCATAAAAATAAAAATCAGGTGCCACATTTGTCATCGCGGCCTACACGGTGTGGCCACAAGCAGATGTTCACCAGGCGGCGCGTGTTACAGCATGACAGGGCGCCCACATCAGGTTATTGAGGAAAAATGTACCAGGTGTCACACTCATCCAGCATAATCGAAAATTCAACCACCGAATAAAAAAATGGCAACTTCTTTCCGATGAAAATATTAACCAGAAACATTCCATTTAGCTTCGTATTCTTAAATATTTCAGCGCCATGGTTCTGCTGCTTTTAACAGGCGTGCGTCTCTTTCCAAACGACGAAGATGATGTCACCAGGAAGTCAAGGTCACGGCCCATCGACACACTTACACACTTAACGTTACATACGGCCAAGGAGACACAGCAGGTGATCGTCGACGAGAGTTGATTGGAGTTGAGGCGCTGGAACAGTGAGGTTGTATGGCGTCAGCCACTATTATAGGTATGCAAATCTCTTTCGCTCATCGAGAAACTATTAGGAATCAGGTTCGAAATCACATCCTCTCAGCAACAATCTGAGTGTCGCGCCACAGAACCGCCGGTCCTTTAAAAACAGTGATATTAAGGAAATATAACATAGTAACATAAAAAAAAAAAATAAATAAATAAAAAAATGACGCTAACAATATAACAGTATCTACGTGCTTGGATCAGAAAGAAGCTTTTGTTCACCACAAACTCGGAAATGATCCTTGTGGCAGTGTGCGTTTGTCTCTGTTTTCACGCCTCCCCTGGAAGTCTTCTGTAAGCCACACCTCTGAGCCACACACTCCTCATGCCGTCACTGTGCCTTCGTCTTTATTATCGTGATTTTTTTTTTACTTTGGATTACATAGCGTAATTAGACGCGGAAAGGACAAGGCCCAGTTTGTCTTTTGTGGTTTCTTCTTCATTTGTGTACTTATGTACCATACTTCACGTCCTGAACACGGACACATGCCAAGGTTTTCAGAAACATGAATATTTATACCTTGAAGCATCACATCAATAATGAATACATATGTAATTCTAACAAATTTTAGTTTTCTGCGTTTTCCCATTTACAATTATATATGATTGCATGACTTGGATAATCCTGGTTTGCATTCCCACTTATATTCAACGTGATACAACTTTGCTTTAAGGGGAGAAAAAATAAGAAAACCAAATCAAACTGAATACTGATATTTTTAAACGATATGAAATATATTCACAATATTTTTTTTTCAGTACGCTAAGACAAAGCGCCAGAGAGGCAGTCATCTTACGTCCGTAATCATGTGAGTAAATAAGAGAGCAATTTTCTTTTCAAATCATTATAACAAAAATTTGGACGTCAAAGTGACCCACAACTACCACCTCTACCACCACCGCCACCACCATCGGCACCATCACCACCACCACCACCACCATCACCACCTCCTCCACCACCGTGAATCTACTGACGTGTTCCTGACCAGGTGAGGTAATGAGGATATTATTAACCAGGTAAATGAATCCTTGAGCGCACGCAAATATTGACTTATTCCTATGTACAGACGTGAAAGAAAGATTTACACACACTCTCACACACACACACACACACACACACACACACACACACACACACACACACACACACACACACACACACACACACACACACACACACACACACACACATCTTTCCATCTCTGCCTCAACAAACTACCTAACAACACCCCACAAACCCCCCTTTCTCTCTCTCTCTCTCTCTCTCTCTCTCTCTCTCTCTCTCTCTCTCTCTCTCTCTCTCTCTCTCTCTCTCTCTCTCTCTCTCTCTCTCTCTCTCTCTCCCCGCCAACACACGCTCACCCTCCCTCTGTACGGTATAATGAGTGGAATGTTTTTTATCGGTCTGGGGGCGGCACCTGTCACTCGGCATAACGCGGCCACCTAAACTTGTCGCCACATTAGCATACGGGAAACGCGCTCAGTTTTAATTACAGGTCCAGAGGCAGCCGCACAGGTTTCCTCTCTCTCTCTCTCTCTCTCTCTCTCTCTCTCTCTCTCTCTCTCTCTCTCTCTCTCGTCTTCAAAAATTATGCAGACTTATTTGGCGTTTTTAGTAGCGGCGGCGGGAAAATGAACTCAAACTTTATCATTCTTATTCTTATTGATTACTTAATTAGCCTCGAGACATGACGGAACTGTGGCTGCCAGCTTCCGTCATTCCTTCCTGCGTGTCGTGAAGGCGATGAGAGAAGGGCGTGTGTGAAGGTATGGGTGTCCTTTTATGGACTTTGCTGCATCACCAGAAGACAGAGCAGAGCAGAACAGGGAATATATTTTATTGTTGATCTCTCTCTCTCTCTCTCTCTCTCTCTCTCTCTCTCTCTCTCTCTCTCTCTCTCTCTCTCTCTCTCTCTCTCTCTCTGTCGTTTGGTTTTCTTTTGGTTTTTATGAAGTATCTGAGAGAAATGCACTTTTCATATATTCATCATCATAATCATCGTAAATCATCATCATCATCATCATCATCATTACACCACAAGACGATCATGATATGCGTGAGCTCCTCCTCCTCTTAAGATCAACAGAGGACAGAAGAGGAGGAGGAGGAGGAGGAGGAGGAGGAGGAGGAGGAGGAGGAGGAGGAGGAGGAGGAGGAGGTCGTAGTGGTGGTGGTAGTAGAGGATGAGGAAGAGGAGGAAGAAGAAATGGGAGGAGCAGCTGGAGAAGGAGAAGGCGGAGGAGGAGGAAGAGGAGGAAGAGGAGGTGGCATCGGCGTTGAAGGCGAGGCAAGGCAAGGCAAGGCAAGGAGTCGAGGCGAGGCGAGACGAGAGGCGTCGGTGGAGGGAGGGAGGCCAGTATATCAGAGAGTTGTAATTAAGAACATCCCACATTCCCTACGAGCCTCTCCCACCACATATTGAGAGCTAAGAGGCGTGTGGACTCATCTCTCTTCATTTGAGCGTAATTTCAGAGAGATTGAGATTGTTGGAGGGGAGGGAGGGAGGGAGCAGACCGTATGATGGATCGTGTCGTCCAAC
>NC_087153.1:3082500-3110000 GCF_035594125.1 Scylla paramamosain
GAAGGTGAAGTAAGACAAAAATTAGGGCGGAAACAGACTCCCATCTAATTTTAGGAGCGTGAAAAATTAACCTTTACCTTAATTCAAGCAGAAAGTCCCGCTGCTCCATTCCGACTTCCCTTCCTCGATATCATAATCACACAGAAAAAGAGACAGAGAGAGAAAAAGAAAAAAACTCTCCAAAAAAAGAACACAAAATTTTCATCATTGGCGGAGAACAGGAGGAAAAGGAAACAGATTAAAATTCCACGGAAGAAAAAGAAGGGCAGGGAAGAAAGAGAAAGAGAGAGAGAGAGAGGAAAAAAAAAAGAAAGGGAAACCAGGCATTGATTATAGCAATTGGAACGAACTGGATGGACGGTCTGGCGAGGCAAAAATGCATCTTTGTACCTGTGTTACGTTGTAGAGGAACCGTGACGTACTGAGTGAGTGAGTGAGTGAGTGAGTGAGTGAGTGAGTAAGTAACTGTGAGTGAGAGTGAGTCAGTCAGTCAATGAAAGAATGAGTCAACAGATAAAAACAAAAATGAATAACAGTGAATGATTGAGTGAGTATTTGAGTGAGTGAGTGAGTGAGTGAGTGAATTGAGTAAGAGGCGGTGCGTGTGCATGTAGTGGCGGCCGTGGTGATTCTGAAAAGATGCCGTAATGAAGGGACTCGCGTGTATGCTCCGGTGGGCTGTGGCGGAGGCTGTTTGGGTGGGTGGGTAGGGGGGCGTGGAAGGTGGGATTGGGGGAGGGGAGGGGGAGGTGCTGTGGCTGTGGCTGGCCTCGGATACACGTAGTAGTAATCACCAAGGACAACACCGCAAAAATCATTCTCGGAGTCACTGGTTAATTCCTCATTTTTCTGTACAATTCTTTCTTCTCCATCCATGTGTGTGTGTGTGTGTGTGTGTGTGTGTGTGTGTGTGTGTGTGGGTGGATGGGTTGGAGGGTAGGGGAGAGGAGGGGGAAAGGGAGAGGATGAGGAGGGGAGGAAAGGAGAGAGAGAGAGAGAGAGAGAGAGAGAGAGAGAGAGAGAGAGAGAGAGAGAGAGAGAGAGAGAGAGAGAGAGAGAGAGAGAGAATGCATACAAGGGAAGATAGGTAAACAAGAGATAGAAAGTCAATACAGAATAAAAAGAAAAAGCGTTAGACTAACATGCTAGAGAGAGAGAGAGAGAGAGAGAGAGAGAGAGAGAGAGAGAGAGAGAGAGAGAGAGAGAGAGAGAGAGAGAGAGAGAGAGCAGAGAATATACATATAAATATTTCCGTGTGTGTGTGTATGTGTGTGTGTGTATGTGTGTGTGTGTGTGTGTGTGTGTGTCAGTCCCTAAATGATCCTTTTAGTTTATTTTTAAAAAAGGGGCGGGAAATAGCTTTAATGGGCGACCAGAGCGAACCTGAACCCCCAAACGTCATTTGTTACCTACCCACCATTTTTCCCTTTCCTACTCTCTCTCTCTCTCTCTCTCTCTCTCTCTCTCTCTCTCTCTCTCTCTCTCTCTCTCTCTCTGCCAACCCTTTTTTTTTCCACCCCTAACCAAAACCCAGAACGTCCAACTGCATTATATTTTATCTCCTGTTTTCCTGTTACCCACTGGCCGACAGCATATCAGAATACATTTTTATGCTGTGAGTAATCTGGTAATTGGATACTTCCAATACATGCGAGGTAGTTAGTAATTGCCAAAGTGGAAAGTCACGGGTGCTGGGGGAAGGGACGGAGAGAGGGGGAGTGAAGGAAGGGGTAGGAGTGAGAGCAGGGATGGGAGGGAGGGAAGGGAAAGTGAGCACACTGCACGAAATGGTATTTTTATGCAGACCTACACAATGTGGGAATTAACGAGGGATGGAGGGGGATGGCGGCCGTGTAGGTGGTGGTGGTGGTGATGGTGGTGGTGATGGTGGTGGTGGTGGTGGAGATGGTGAGTAGTGGTGGTGGTGGTGGTGGTTGTAGTTGTGGTGGTGGTTGGATGTTGACTGTGTAGTGTTGATTGAAATGACAAGAGTAAATACTACTACTACTACTACTACTACTACTACTACTACTATTACTACTACCACAACCACTACTGTTATTACTGCTACTACTACTACTACTACTACTACTACTACTACTACTACTACTACTACTACCACTACCACTACTGCTATATAGAAACCTATACTATAACGAACATAAAAGAGGAAGCAAACTATAACCTTGAGAATTTCTTGCACATACAAACAGCATAGGAATTAATCGCCATTACTCTCTCATTTCCTTACAGAACCAGCAATGAAACATAAATTGATGAGACGGAAAGTAAAGATTTGGGAGCAACACAAGAGAAATGGTGATATCTGTGCGTTTGAGTCTGTGGTAAGAGATTAGGTAGAGGTGAACTGCTACGCTATGTTATGTTGTGATATTTACTGCTTATGTTATGAATTTGTAGCGCATGTGGTGTTTGCGTGTTTGGTGGCAGAGTTGAGGGTGGTTATTGTGGGGCAGGAGGGTGGTACTAATGGTGGTGATGTTAGTAATAGTGGTCAAGGAAACTATAATTACTCTAGATTGCTTGGCTGTGATGATGGTGATGTACATTAATGGATAAATAGTGATAATGTTGGTGACTGGGCTGCAAGAAGGTGGTGATAATGGTGGCGAAGGTGATTATGGAGATTCCTTGGTAGTGATGGTGGTGGTGATGGACAGAAATGGACAAATGGTAGTAATGTTGGTTGCACATTGCCAGTTTATGTGATGGTGGTTAAGTGATAAGTACGTAAATTGTGGTTGCGGTGGTGGCTCAGATATTAATAGTTGTGATGGTGGTAGATAGGTAGTTAACGGAAAGTACGTAATTACTAGTGGTTAGCAGAATTATATAACATGAGTAATTAAGTAAGCGGTGGTTAGTGAGAATTACGCAAATTGTTGTAGTTAGTTGTTACCGATACTAGTATGCACAGCAGCAATAAACATTAATAATGGTGGTAGTACTGGCAGTGGTAGCACGTTTGTAAGTGAGTGTGTGTGTGTGTGTGTGTGTGTGTGTGTTAAATGATGTATTTTATTATTTCATCATGTATTATCTATTTTGTATTGTGTATTATTTTGTATTATGTATCTTGTTGACATATCATTTTGGTACTCCTCTCTCTCTCTCTCTCTCTCTCTCTCTCTCTCTCTCTCTCTGTGTGTGTGTGTGTGTGTGTGTGTGTGTGACGCATACATAAAAGTGGTCGTGGAAGTGGTAGTCAAAAAAAGGGAGAGGGAGGGAGAGAGTAAGAGAGAGAGAGAGGAGGGAGAGGATCCGCCCTTGATCTCTCTCGATTTCCTCTCCAACTTCCTCTCCCTCCCAGTTTTTCCTTTTTCCTCTCCTCCCCTTCCTCTCTCTCTCTCTCTCTCTCTCTCTCTCTCTCTCTCTCTCTCTCTCTCTCTCTCTCTCTCTTTTTCTTTCCTCCTTCGCTGGCAGAAAGAAAGAATGACAGACGGTAAGTAATACTAATCATTTTTTGTCTCTCTCTCTCTCTCTCTCTCTCTCTCTCTCTCTCTCTCTCTCTCTCTCTCTCTCTCTCTCTCTCTCTCTCTCGATGCAAAAAAAAAAAAAGAAAAAATAAAGCAAATGTTGAAAATAAAAGAATCACGAAAAAAGCGGTACCCAAAATATGAGAGAGAGAGAGAGAGAGAGAGAGAGAGAGAGAGAGAGAGAGAGAGAGAGAGAGAGAGAGAGAGAGAAGAGGGAGGGAGAGGCTCACTAATACCATTGTGCGGCGGTCAAAAAGTCACTTCTCTCTCAGATTATGTCCGGCGATTATTTGAGGAGAGAGAGAGAGAGAGAGAGAGAGAGAGAGAGAGAGAGAGAGAGAGAGAGAGAGAGAGAGAGAGAGAGGACACATTGCTCTCATCTCCCATGATCCGCTATCAACACATCTATTTATCTTTCTTTGCATATTTTTGTCACCATCACTGATAACGTAATGAAGACGAAGCACTTGATGGCTCTCTCTCTCTCTCTCTCTCTCTCTCTCTCTCTCTCTCTCTCTCTCTCTCTCTCTCTCTCTCTCTCTCTCTCTCTCTCCTTTTCTATTTTCCAATCGTTTCTCTACGCATGTCTCTCCGCCTTAGTGACACCTTGATAACTGCCTCCCCTCCCTACACACACACACACACACACACACACACACACACACACACACGGACATTAACTGCAACTCCCCTCTTTCATCTCAGTCAGCTTCGAAGATGTCTTCCCCACCACCTCCGCCACCACTACCACCACCATCACCACTACCACTACCACCACCATCATCTCTTCATTACTAACACCTGGCCCATCATCATCTTCTTACCTTTACATTCCCTTCTGTAATACCTTCCCATCACCACCACCACTACCACTACCAGAAGTATAAGTCTTCCTCCCCACCAGCCTTATCCCCACCACTATATAACGCGCCTTCCCCTTCCCCTCTCCTCTTCCCGTTTTCTCCCCATGTTGCTGTCGTGCTTAGTATCACCACCCTCACTCTCCCCTTATCTCCATTAGACAACTGAAGTTAATCTTCTTAGCAGTCTTTGTCACGACACACCCTACCATACATAATCCAGAGGGGGCCTGACGGGCTGGGCTGAGGTGCCGAGGCGAGGATGTAGGGTGTGTGCCGGTATGAGAGCGTGAAGTGGTGGTGTGAAGTGGTGGGAAGTGGTGTGGGCGGGATAGTGTGAAGTGATGGTGTATGGATGTGGATGTGGTGTATGTGGATGGCGTGAACGGGTATGGACGAGCTAGTGTGAGGTGGTGAATGCATTACGTAGGTGGTGTGGGGCGATGCTGGGCAAGTTGTGAGTATTGGCAGTGTGAATTGGTGGTGTGGGGATGATTTGTGGGTGGTGTGGGAGTGAGGTGAGGCTGGTACTGTGGAGTGGTGGTGTGGGATGTGAAATAGTAGTGTTAGTGTGGAGTGGTGTGTGTTAGAGTGATAGCATGTGTTGTATTGTAGAGTATGTAGTCGTGTCTGAGCAGTGGCAACGTAGGGAGTGTGTTGTCTGAGTATAGTGGTGTGAGGGGCTTACGGATACTACATGGCGGCAAGGGAATAACCTTAAAATGTGTGGTGTGATGTGGTGTGTTGTGATATGGTGTGGTGTGGTGTGGTGTGGTGTGGTGTGGTGTGGTGTGATGTGGTGTGGTTTGGTGTGGTGTGGTGTGGTGTGTGGTCTGGTGTGGTGTGATGTGGTGTGGTGTGGTGTGGTTTGGTTTGGTGTGATGTGGTGTAGTGTAGGGTGATGTGCTGTGGTAGTGGTGTAGTGGCAGGACTGATGTGGAAATCCCCAACACTTAACAAGAAAATCGTATATCTTACGATCCATTAGTAATTAATTCTTGTTTCAACAGTTCAATCTATTGCATTATCAATATTATCCCTAAGATAACGAACGTACACAACTAATATACATATCATATGACTGGAGAGATTTATTGATAAAAAATGTATGCCATCACTTCGAAGGCAAAACTGAAGAAGCTTCCTTTCCTTCACACTTCACCTTCCTCTCCTTGCATCTTAACTCCATCCCGGCGAGAGAGCGAGAGCGAGGCACACCCTGACTAACTCCTTCCGCAGCTAACTTCCTCCCATTTGACACCTCACTAACAATCTCCTTCCCTTCTCTCTCTCTCTCTCTCTCTCTCTCTCTCTCTCTCTCTCTCTCTCTCTCTCTCTCTCTCTCTCTCTTCCCTACACACTCTTTGATATCCCAGACGCAATTAATATGCATGTAAATCCGTTTAGCAGCACGCCTGAGCTCCGATTCCCCGGCGTGATTCTGCTGGTGTTTGGGCGTCGCTATCGGCCCCGGCAGCCACAGGATTAGCCCGGCCGCCAGCACCTCCCCTCATTGTTCTTGTTGATGTATGGCACAGATCCGCTGATAGGGGTCCTAGGGGGAGGGGTCGACCTCTTGCTCCTCTCCTGCTCCTCCTGCTTCCCCTCCTCCTTCCCTCTTCTCTCTCTCCCTCTCGCTCTCTGCTCTCCTTGCCTGAGTCTTAATCCACGAGAGAGCGAACATAAACAAAGGTCCTGAGTGGCTTCAGCTTCCTCGCTAACTTGATCTTGTATCGCTCCGTCCTCCTCGTCAGGTGTATGTGTAGACGTGTATGTGCTCTCTCTCTCTCTCTCTCTCTCTCTCTCTCTCTCTTTCTCTTGAAGCATGTACTGTGCTTGTGGTTTGTATGTGTGATTTAAATACAGTAGCTTTGTGTGTGTCACTTTTCTTTCTTTTTTTTGTGTGTTTCTTATTTTCAGCAATCAGTAAATGAAGCAAGTTTTGGTTGATTGATGCTGGGAATGAAGTCTATTGCTAACATTCTGTCTCTCTCTCTCTCTCTCTCTCTCTCTCTCTCTCTCTCTCTCTCTCTCTCTCTCTCTCTCTCTCTCTCTCTCTCTCTCTCTCTCTCTGTGTGTGTGTGTGTGTGTGTGTGTGTGTGTGTGTGTGTGTGTGTGTGTGTGTGTGTGTGTGTGTGTGTGTGTGTGTGTGTGTGTGTGTGTGTGTGTGTGTGTGTGTGTGTGTGTGTGCTTGCGCGATTACCTCGACACACACACACACACACACACACACACACACACACACACACACACACACACAGAGTCAAGCAAGCAGGCAAGCAGGCAGGCAGGGTGGGGAGAGGGAGGCGAGGAAAGACGTTGTCGGGTGACGCCGTAACTAAACCCTACAGGAATCCGCGCCTCTGAGCACACCCCATCTGGCGACACGATAACAATTAGAGAAATCACCTCACCTACTACTGCCATTTCCGCTACAAATGCTCCAATTAATTACCGCTACACATACGGCCGCAATTGCCACTACGATCGCTCCCATAAATGCTGCTTAAATTACGAGGCTAACTGCAACGTGTAGTCACAACTGGTACTAGAATGAGGACGGGAATTGTTGTCTAAACGAGCGACAACTGCTGGGTTGATTTTGTTATGATTATGGCACTGAGTGTAGCAGGCAGGACTGGCCCGGCCTTCTCTCTCTCTCTCTCTCTCTCTCTCTCTCTCTCTCTCTCTCTATAGCGATGGTACAACGTCACCTTGTATATCAGTGTACGCAACACACACACACACACACACACACACACACACACACACTTCTCTTTTCCTATAGTACTTACGAGAGTATATTAAAACGAACATAAGCAATAGATTACTTTACCGAAAAGTCTATATGCAGATGTGATGACAAACTTTGATGCATAAATCGGAAATATTCTTTATAATATCTGCAATGAATGAGAATCAATGGTTGTGGGAATTTCGTGGAAGTTCCGCGGAGATGGAGTGAGTTATCCTGTAGAAGGGGAACGCTTGGGGGACAGGAGGGGAAGGGTGGGGTGGGGCGGGGCATTGTTAGGGTGGGGCGGGGCGGGGAGCGGCCGTTGACGAAAGTAACACGGGGCTTCGTCACTCTAAAACGGATTAACTGCGTTCACTTAATACATATTTCGACTGCCCGTGCACGTCCTGACACCCATTGTTTCCATACGAACCGTGCACACACACACACACACACACACACACATACACACACACATTTCCTCAGACACCATACCCATAAAACACACACACACACACACACACACACACACACACAGGATAAATGAGTAAGTGAGCGGCGCCTCATGAACTGTAGCGACACACTGTTCTGGTTCCATCGCGGCGCCTGGAACCCTCACTTTCCCGCGCTCTCCCTCTGTTTACCTTGAGATTATGAGGGGAGATGGCGCTGTAATCACCGCCGCCATATTGTCCACGCAATGCTCACCCTCTCTCTCTCGGATTGGTCACGTCTCCGGAATCTTATGTCGTATGATCTGATTGTTTCCGATGCTCCAGAGACTATGGAAGATCAGAGGCTCGAATTCTAAGTCAAATCCTGCGGACCGACTGTGTACCTCGGCCTCCCTACAGCAGTGGCGAGGCAGGACGGTTTCTAGGGCAAGCTGGCCGCCTCTAATGGTGGTGATGGAAGCACACATGATTATGAAATGTGACGAAGGGCTACCGAACCTCTCATTGACAACCACTGGCTTAGCACATGTCGTTTCGTTCAACGTGCGATAATGACCGACTAACACTCCTGCGTAAGGATGATTGATCGTGTTCACATTGTTACTGCCAGTTGTTGGTTTTGGCTGTGCCGCTGATGGGCCGGGGAAGGAAGGCAAGGGAAGGATGGCAAGGAGGAAGGAAGGAAGGAAGGTTCAGCTGTCCATCCCATTCCGTCCCTCGTCCCTCCCTCCTCCCCGCCTGCCTGTCTGCCTGCTTGTTTCCTTGCCAGCCTGCCGCCTCTCCACCGACGGTCAGCTTTCGTTGACGGATGATGAAAAGAATTGTAGCAACACTGACATACATACAAACACGCATACACAAAGGGAACTAACGGTATTTTGGTGCAGCAGTATCAATAGTCGCAGCAACAGTAATATAAGCAGCAGTGGCGGCAGGGGCAGGGTTAATAGTACTGAACCAGTCGCTGATAAAAGTGAATATCTAAAAGTTCATGTTTTCCTACATCTAATATAAAACATTGCAAATAAACGCTGCTATAGATTGTATATACAACAACAACAACAACAACAACAACTACTACTACTACTACTACTACTACTACTACTACTACTACTACTACTACTACTACTACTACTACTATACTACTACACACACTATACTAATTACAATTACATATTGTAATATCAGTTACATGAACGTTCTCACTTTGCTAAGCTCAGCAATAAACCACAGAATACAAGCATCAACACACAAAGAGAGAAAAAAAAATATATCGTTCAAGCTAAAAGTAATTCACACACCACTCAAATAAGCAACAACACAATACCTAATCCGAAGCATTACCAATAATAATAATAAAAAATTAAAAAAAAACTATAGGACACATCTTTCATTACAACTTACACTGTACACAGCAGAGAGAGAGAGAGAGAGAGAGAGAGAGAGAGAGAGAGAGAGAGAGAGAGAGAGAGAGAGAGAGAAAAGTAAAGACGGAAAAAGCAGAAAATATTGAGTGCAGTGCAGGGGAAAGACAATGAAGAGTGGAGGCGAGTGTTTCGAAGCCACGGTCACTTAACCCCTGCGGCGACGAAGGCAGCAGTAATCTTAGGTGTCTGTCCGGCGAGGCAAGCCCCAGACCTGTGTAAATAGCAGACACCTCATCCTCCTCCATCTTCCTTGCGGGGAAGAGAGAGAGAGTGAGAGAGAGAGAGAAGAAAGAGAGCGGTATAGTGGGCGGCGAGAGAAGGAGAGTGAAAGAGAGTAAGAGAAAGAGAGAAAGAGACAGCCAGAAGGGGAGGGGGAGGAGGATGCCGGGGACAGTCAGAAGGGGAAACAGAGCGAGGGGAAGAACAAAGAGGATGGATGTAGAGGGGAGAGAGGACGACCTGTGTGTGGAGATAGGAATGAAGGGGAGAGAGGTAAAGAGGGGAGAGAAAGAGAGGGAGAGTGAACGAGAGGCCGAGCGGAGGGGAGATAGAATGAGGATACAACACAGGAGGAAGAGGAAAGGACATACTACACACTAAAGCCAGAGAAATGCCATGACGAGAAGGGCGACGCGGCGAGAGAGGGAGAGAGCGAAAGAGAGAAAGGGAGAGAGAGAGAGAAAGGGAGTGAGCAAAGAGAACAGAGCGGTGAGGAAGATGATGATGATGATGATGGCGGGAGATACAGCGAGGGAGACACGAAGGAAAGACAGGCTTGACACGTGTACTGCACTGAATAAAGAGAAATGAATAAATGGGAGAGGAAAGAACACAGGCAGAGAGAGAGAGAGAGAGAGAGAGAGAGAGAGAGAGAGAGAGAGAGAGAGAGAGAGAGAGAGAGAGAGAGAGAGAGAGAGAGAGAGTCTATGTCAACACGGATCCCAAAATCAGACGACGTGGCTGAGGTCTGACCAAATACTCGCACAAAACTTCAATTACCAGAGAGAGCGAGGCAGCTTGTCTGTATGAAGGTCGTGAGGGGTAAGTGTAACACCATCACCAACACCACCACCACTACCACCGTCACCACCACCGTCAGAACTGCGGTGATATTCCCTCCTGGACACTTCACCCCTCAACATTTTATTCCCCCGAAAGAGTTCAGTCCAGACATACTCATTGCTGTCAATAGATTAGGTTAGGTTACGTTCGGCTAATGGTCAGTTGATAAAAATGGAAAAATGTTTGGAGATGGAAATGCCTCGAGAAGAAGAAGAAGAAGAAGAAGAAGAAGAAGAAGAAGAAGAAGAAGAAGAAGAAGAAGAAGAAGAAGAAGAAGAAGAAGAAGAAAAGAAAAATCTACACGGGGGAGGAACGAATTCCCTACACCACCACCACCACCACCACCACCACCACCACCACGACCATCATCACCACCACTAAGACAACTAACACTACTACCACCACCATAACGAACAAGCATTGACATCTCCCCAACCACTACCATTACTAAAGCACACACACACACACACACACACACACACACACACACACACACAGTAATAAGCAGGACCAGTGCCGCTATCACCACCATTACACCACCACCATCCCCACTACCAGCATTTCTCTTGTACCAACACGAGAAGCACCACAGCCAACAAGTGTAAGTGAGAAGAACACCACTATCAACACCATTGCCAGACCACCGCCATTCCTGTTGCCATCTCTAAAGGGACGGACCACCACCACCACCACCACCACTACCATCAACAACAACAACAACACTATCATGGCCACCGTATCCCATAGTAATCCTGCACTATGGGCCTTCTTACCATTTTTTTGTGACCTTCCCTCCATACTCTCTCTCTCTCTCTCTCTCTCTCTCTCTCTCTCTCTCTCTCTCTCTCTCTCTCTCTCTCTCTCTCTCTCTCTCTGCATCGCCTTCTATACTTTCTTTTTCACTTACTTATCGTTAGGCAAAGGACACAAATAAATCATAATACACAACGCATTTCCCGCCTACAACGTTACAATGCAAATAACAAGCAAATAATTTTAATCAGACGCCCACCACATTGTTCCAAAGCTAGCAGTGAATAACGCTGATGAAGATAATGAAGACAATGCGTCATGAGAGTGAAACTACCACGGGATGAAGCAGAAGCACTTTATTTCTCTTAGTAAAGGGGGGACTGATCTATGATATAAAAAAAGAACACACACACACACACACACACACACACACACACACACACACACACACACACACACACACACACACACACACACACACACACACACACACACACACACACACACACACACACACACACACACACACACACACACACAAAGACCCACTGAGGTGCCAATCCCTAATGAAAAGTAAGAAAGGGTTATCCAAAATTTAAGGATACGTGTCTACTCCATCCCGTATTTCCTCGCCACCAAATGCCACTCACTTATCTAATTCACACACAATGCGTCACCTACACTAAGCACATCTTCTCTAGCAGCTTCACGCCTCCTTCTCTCCCGCCACTCCGGCAGGCAGCATGTGTCGCGCCCACTGAGCGTCCCCGTGAGAACCACCTTGAGGGTCAGGGTGGACTGAAGTTTAACCTCTGACATACTAATTGAATATGCAAATGTTATTATCATCCGAGGAGTGCAGAGGTGCAGGACGCGATGGAAGGTGGAAGGTGAGGCGGCGGAGTAACGGGGCTCAAGGAAGGGAAGGAGAAAGGGAACAAGCTCATGCACTCTGTTGAAATCGTCATGCATGGGGAGAAAGTCAACTAAAGGAATTTATCGCGGAGTACTTCAACTCTCAGGCGAACTTCCATTTCGACACAAACGACCTCAATGTCCCCGCCGACGTCAGCGCGCGTTCCATAAAGACCGTAAAACAGACACCGAGGAGGGGGAATGAAAACGTTGCGAGAGTGAGCGCATCGGTTGTCAGTGAACCAATAATTGAATAGGAGGAACCTTAAGGCGTCTGCGGGCTGGAGGTATCACACATACGCCAGGATTTATCCTTCACTTGTTGCCGTGTGTGCCGTGTTCACATCCCAGTCCTGCTCGTTAACCTAACCCTCTTCCACGGGGCGTCTTGAGGAGAACGTGAGTCTTGATTCCACACTTATTGTTTCCGACGCGGCGCGCGGGTCCTGGAATGCGCCATTAACACGCCCGCCCCGCGAGGCTATCACTGCCCGCCTGGTTCACATAGAAATGTTAATGGTGCCCGACTCGGAGTAAAGAAAATGTGGCAATGTCAACAGGCCGTGGGATGAGGGGGAGGGGCGTCCGTACACCCTCCGCGTGACTCGCCGCTGTGTTCCCTGGGGCCTCGCGGGGCGGCGGCGGCGGCGGAGCGACGGCGGTACTCCGGATCCCTCACCACCCTTAATGTTACTCGGCCATTTGCCTTTTGTAGGTTAGAAGAAAGTCCTGTTCTGAGACAGTGGTTCGAGTGTGATGTGAATGTCTGCCATTGTTGTTTGCCTGCAACCCTTCCCTCACATCCCTCTCACGCTTTTCCTTCCCATTCCTGCAACACGCATCACTCCAGACACGTGCGTCATCGCAGTGCACTGTTGGCAGTATCTCGAGTGTTATCATTTTTTGTAGTTGTAGTGTTCCCATTGCCTTGAACAATCTATACACTGTTAATGATTCCTCCCATCACAGTGTTACCAAAAGAAAAATTTACAAAGAGTTTCACCGTCAATTTCTTCAGCAAAAGCAAAACTATACTTCTATTTTCAGTATTGCTCCCCACCAACGTCCCTTTCTCTCCGTTCGCTTCCATCAATTCCATCTTCCAAAATGCAATCAGCCACCTCTTTCCTTCCTGTCCACTACCAAACCTTCATACTACCATACTTTCACCACTATAGTACAACCATCACTATCACAACCACCATAAAATCAGTCTCCTACATCGCCACCAGCAACAACCACTACCACCACTACAACCCATCTATCTCATAACCCTGCCGCTGGAATCTCCTTCACCACCACCACCACCACCATCACCACCGGAGCACGCAGAGGAAGGCATGACCCACTGTATTACAAAGGCGCAGAGAAACACGGCAGTTTATTCAAGGGGTGAAGAGTACAAGCCCTTAACAACAGAACTGAAGTGCCGCCCTCTGGACCTCACTCATTCATCGCCGCCGCTACATCGTGAAGAGATAGGGTACGAAAGTGGTTGTCGTGCTAGTAGTAGTAGTAGTAGTAGTAGTAGTAGTAGTATGGAGAGAAGTAAAGACAATTTGACAGGGCGGATGGATTAAAAAAAGTAAGAAAAAGTGAGTAAACGATACCAAATAAATGAATCATGAAAAAAACGGGAACGAGAGTGAAAAATTGAGTGGCTATACATACTAATTAAATAAAAATGTTAATGATGGAATAGAAACAAATGTGCTTACGTATATATATTTTTATACTTGATATAAATATTACCTATTTCACTGCAGAGAGAGAGAGAGAGAGAGAGAGAGAGAGAGAGAGAGAGAGAGAGAGAGAGAGAGAGAGAGAGAGAGAGAGAGAGAGAGACTACGTAAAAAGTCAGAAAAAGAAGGAGGAGAAGGAGCAAGAAAATGTTCATCAGCCGTGTCCATTTTGCGCATCTTGTCGACATCCAAGAAAGAGACTTGTCCCTATGTTGAACACTGGTCCAGCCCACGTCCAGCGCCACCAAGACTTATGGCTCCCACATCATAAAGTCCCCCACTGACTTTCGCTCGCGCCGCCGGCCAGCTTGGGGATGGGAGAGGCGCCGCGAGGGCCTGGGAGCGCGTCGCCGGCGGGCCGAAGGTGGTGAAACAAACTCGAAAGAAAATGCCTTTGCCCGCCAAGGAACCATTGTCCCAGTCCGGTGGCCTGTGTTAGCTTACTTTCCTGTATAATTTTCACATTAGGGGGACGATAAGAGGAAAATGTCCGTCCCTGTGAAATTCATATGTGAGCTGCGAGAGCCAATAGAGTGGCCATAACCGGGGAGGGTGATTGGTAGCGAAGCCCTCTCCCTCTCCCTCTCCCTCACTCCCTCATCCCCCTTCTCTCTCTCTCTCTCTCTCTCTCTTTCTCTTTCTCCCTCCAGTACCGAGCTGGACGTGGCGCCGCGTGTAGCACATCTGGAGGAGGAGGAGGAGGAGGAGGATGGGAAGGAGGGGAAGGATAACAGGTGGAAGGAAAGAAAATAGTGACAGATGAGTAAAAGAGTGAGAGAAGAAGAATAAGAAGGAGGAGGAGGAGGAGGAGGAGAAGGACGAGAAAGTGAAGCGAGAAGATGATGGAAGGGGGAGCATCTGAAGGATTAGGAGGAGAAGAAAGAGTAGCTGAGAGGGATGAGGAAGAGGAGCTAAAGGATGATGATGATGAGAGGATGAGGGGGAGGTAGTGATGGTGGTGGAAGGAAAGTAGCTGAAGGAGAGAGAGAGAGAGAAGGCTAAAGAAGAGGAAAGAAGAGAAGGAGGAGAAGGAGGAGGAGATGAAGTAAGAATGAGTAGATGAATATAAGCAAAGCAAAAAAAAAAAAAAAAATAGTACATGAAATATGATGAGAGGGAGAACGAGGAATAGGAAAAAAAAAGAGGAGAAGGAAGAGGAAAAAAAGTTTCAGTATAGTTTGCCACAGACGCCAAAGCTGTAGTGTTGTGGTGTGTTCTAGGATATCCTCTCTTACAGTCTCTGAATAGGGAATCGGTGAAACGACAGCATGCGTGTATGAAATGAAAGAATGAAAGAATAAATAAAGGAAGGAAGGAAGGAAGGGAAGAAGAAAGAGGGATAGGGTAGATATTTATGTAGATAGACAGGTAAGAAGGGAGAAAGGAAGGAAAGAAAGAGGGAAAAAATTAATAAAAAAGATGCAAGAAACGAAGGAAGTAAGAAAGAATGGAGAGACGGCAGACAGGTAAATAGGAAGAAAAGAAGAAAAGTTATTACAAATAGAAGTCTGGAAGGAAAGAAGAAAAGAAAGAGAGAAAGAGGAAAGAAAGAAAGTAGGGAAGGAAGAAAACAAATAATAAAAAAAGAAATCCAAAGAAGAAAGGAAGAAAAAAAGAAGATTAGAGGGATAGAAGAAAAGGAATAAAGAAAGAAAGACAAGACAGTAATGAATAAATGCATGAAAGAAAAAAAGAAAGAAAAAAAGAAAAAAAAAACATGATGGAAGCAAGCCAGCGGAAAAAAAAAAAAAATAGAAAATGCAAGAAAGGAAGAAATATGGGCAAGAAAGCAGGGAAGTATGCAAGTAAATGAGTGGTAAGAGAGAGAAGTATACTCGTGCATGGGGAGGAATAGCAGGAGGCCTTTGTGTCAGCAGGTTACACTCATACACTGTCAGGGGAGGCAAAGCAAAGAGTAATACCTTCCTATGAAAGTGGTGAATATAAGTTGGCACCCTTAGCTCTTACGGCCTGGTGACGGAAGGTGTGTGTGTGTGTGTGTGTGTGTGTGTGTGTGTGTGTGTGTGTGTGTGTGTGTGTGTGTGTGTGTGTGTGTGTGTGTGTGTGTGTGTGTGTGTGTAAATGTCTGACTGAATATGGATATTAATACAAAAAATTGTTTCTATATAGAGGAGCAAAAAAATTAAATATAAAGTCATAAAGCGGCAGCACACACACTCTCTCTCTCTCTCTCTCTCTCTCTCTCTCTCTCTCTCTCTCTCTCTCTCTCTCTCTCTCACACACACACACACACACACACACACACACACACACACACACACACACAAACATACACACACACCCTACCCCCTCTACTCATTTCTAAATACTTGTTTGGCGTCGAAAAATTGAGTTAAACCACGACAGGTGTGACGGGACACCTGAGACCATAAAATATCATTAACGATATTAAAAAGAGGGAAGGGAGAGCGGCTGATAAATGAGAGGGAACCGTGTATGGAATAAAATGATCGAGTGAGTGAGTGACTGATTGAGTGAGTGAGTGACAGTGAGTGAGAATGAGCAAATAAACTACGAGTAAGTATCGTATAAAGATAAGGACTGCGTAGAGAAAGAGCAAATGAGTGAGTGAATGAATGATGAGTAAGGGAATAAGTGAGTGAGAAAGAGACTAACTGAGTGACTGACAGAATAAGATAGGGAAGTGAAAATGAAGAAATGAACACCGAGTAAATATTGTAAAAAAATAAATAAATAAAGAGAGTTACGTAAAGAAAGAGCTAGCGAATGAATGAGTGGATGAGGGAATACATAAGTGAAGATAAACAAATGATGACCTTAGGTTGAGTACCATATAATGAGGAAAACTAAAGAGATAATAACGATTGACTGACGTAAGTGAATGACTGAGTGAGTGACTAAGTGGGTGAGTGAAGAGGTATTACTCGTATACTAAGAGAGAGAGAGAGAGAGAGAGAGAGAGAGAGAGAGAGAGAGAGAGAGAGAGAGAGAGAGAGAGAGAGAGAGAGAGAGAGAGGGGAACATGTAGTGTAGGAGTGACAGCGAGGACATATATTAATTAACTGAGCGCGGAGAGAACTGGGGAAGATTTGGTATAATGAAGGGTACAGAGAGAGAGAGAGAGAGAGAGAGAGAGAGAGAGAGAGAGAGAGAGAGAGAGAGAGAGAGAGAGAGAGAGACCAGAATGACACAGAGAAATACAAAGACAAAAAAAAAAACAAGAGAGGAAGTGGTGAGGAGGTGAAGGAAACAAGTAGCAGTGATGAAGACATACACAGATGGGGGGGGGGGGGTGAAGGGGGTCGACGTTCCCCTCTTTGTAATATATTAAGGAGCAGTAAAGTAGTCTCCCTCCCCCACTCCCTCATTCTTTCACCTCATTCCCTCCCTCCTTCACCTCGCGCCCAGGCCAAGGCTCAAACCGGAGTGAGGTGTGTGAGGTGGCCAGGTGAGGTGGCCAGGTGAGGTGGCCAGGTGAGGTGGGGAGAGTGTAAGAGGCGCGTGTGGGTGTGTAATTTATGGGTATGTACGGGGGAGGTGTAGAGGTGTAAGAGTTTGTGCAGCAAGGTGATGAGGCGGGATATATTTGAAAATTGTGTGTGTGTGTGTGTGTGTGTGTGTGTGTGTGTGTGTGTGTGTGTGTGTGTGTGTGTGTGTGTGTGTGTACCTGCTTTTGCGGTATTACTTGCTTCTTCTACTTATAGTGTGTTGTGGGGGGAAGGTGGTGGCGTTAAGACAACTGTGGATGGAAATGGGTGTGATTGTGGAAATGTGAGTGAATATTAGTTTAGATAGAAGAGGTGGAGTGGCGGTGGAGTGGTGGAGGTCTGCTGCACGTACTAGGTAAGCGGAAGGAAAGAGTGGAAGGATCACTGTCGGTATTGGTATATTTGAGACAACTGTGGTAGTTAAAAGGAGTAAAGATAAAAAAATAATAATAATAATAATAATAAATAAACAAGTGAATAAACTCCCCCCCCCTAAAAAAAAACTTAATAACAACAATATAATATCCGAAAAGTAACCATATTTGCAGTGAAGCAGTAAGTGACAAGAAAAGTAAGAAAAAAGTAAACGTAAAAAATGACGAGAACGGGAATGAAATATATACATGCAAATAAATAAAAAAAAAATAAATAAATAAAAAGTAAAAAAAAAACATACATGATTTCTACTGCTTATCAACAAAGAGGATGATGAAAAAAGTAGCGACGGTGGTGGAAGTAGTGGAGTTCATAGTAATACTGCTAGTGGTGGTGATGGAGGAGGAGGAGGAGGAGGAGGAGGAGGAGGAGGAGGAGGAGGAGGAGGAGGAGGAGGAGGAGGAGGAGGAGGAGAGGGAGGTGGAGGTGGGGACGAGGAAGACCACCTGTGTGCAATGAGCAAGCACACCTAATTGGGAGTGAACACGTAACACCTGAGGGGAACGGCAGAGAGAGAGAGAGAGAGAGAGAGAGAGAGAGAGAGAGAGAGAGAGAGAGAGAGGGAGAGAGGGAGGGAGAGAGAGAGAGAGAGAGGGAGAGGGAAAGAGAGAGAGAGAGGTGTGATGTGTCTATGTCAACCACAGGCACCATTTGCATCCGCTTGCCCAGCCCACACTATCACCATCATCATCACCACCATCATCATCACCCTCCCCCTCCCTCCCCCTCCATCTCCATCATCCCCAGCGCTAGAGGACAAAAGAAGGAGAAGTCTGGGCATAATTTACGACATTATTTATTGAACCACAAAATATTGAAGGTTCCATTTTGCCCCTCCTCTTTTCCTCTCCCTCCTTTCCTCCTCCTCTTTACCTCTCTCTCTCTCTCTCTCTCTCTCTCTCTCTCTCTCTCTCTCTCTCTCTCTCTCTCTCTCTCTGGCCCTAATACCTCTGGCAGGGCTGAGGGAAGGAGGAGGAAGAAATAAGGTCGATTTTTCCACGAGAATGAATGCGAAAACAGTCTATATCGGTAGTTGAGGACCTTCCCGGCACACTGCATAAGGAGATTATCATATTCCCTCTTTATTTTTTCTCACATATCTCCCTTTTATTATTTTTCCTCCTCCTCCTTCTCCTCCCTGTACCCTCCCTCCCATCCCTTCTCCTCCTCCTCCTCCTCCTCCTCCTTATCATCTCCCCACCCCACCTATCCCTATTCCTCTTCCGTCTCCTGCTCTTCCTCCTCTTCTTCCTCCTCCTCCTCCTCCTCCTCCTCTTCCTCCTCCTCCTCCTCCTCCACACACGATGGCTAATGATGTATAAACGAAGGAAAAATGATCATTACTCGTATGATTTTCTCTACTTTCTTACTTTTTTCTTACTTTCTTTTTTCTCTCTCTCTTTCTCTCTTCCCCTTTTTTTCTGAGGCTGGGTTACGGAGGACGTATTATTAGTCAGGTTCTGGAGGGATTTTGAGAGAGAGAGAGAGAGAGAGAGAGAGAGAGAGAGAGAGAGAGAGAGAGAGAGAGAGAGAGAGAGAGAGAGAGAGAGAGAGAGAGAGAGAGAGAGAGAGATTTTCCGCTGTGACAAATTAACACTCATGTGACGACGGAATATAGAAAATGAGAAGGAAGAAGAAGAAGAAGAAGAAGAAGAAGAAGAAGAAGAAGAAGAACAACAACAACAACAACAACAACAACAACAACAACAACAACAACAAAAGGAGAAGAAGAGATGCTGCTGATAATGATGGTGCCAAAAAAAAAAAAACAAGAAAAGGGAAACAAAACAAAACATGAAGAAGAACAACAACAAACACAAGAAAATAGAAGAAAAATAGAGAGAGGAGAAAGGAGGATAAATGGGAAAACAAACCATAGAAAGAGAGAAAGAGGAAGACATAAAGAAGAAAAATTGGAATTATGGAAAAAAACATAATCAGAGAGAGAGAGAGAGAGAGAGAGAGAGAGAGAGAGAGAGAGAGAGAGAGAGAGAGAGAGAGAGAGAGAGGTCAGGGTGACATAGGGATGGGCGGGGAGAGATGAAGGGGCGTGGGGGGCCTCGTCAAGGGTGTGGGAGGAGCCGTGAGGGGATGAGGGGGGAGGGGGTTGCAAGGGGAGGATGAGTGGGCGTGACTGAAATGTCAAGACCGCGCCCCCCCCAGTGTCACTCGCAAGGAGGAGGAGGAGGAGAGAGAGAGAGAGAGAGAGAGAGAGAGAGAGAGAGAGAGAGAGAGAGAGAGAGAGAGAGAGAGAGAGAGAGAGAGAGAGAGAGAGAGAGAGAGAGAGAGAGGTAATTAATCAGTTCTATAGGTCACAGTAGCTGAATGACTTCCCCTCAAAACGATGATTTATTCGTATTAAAATCTAGATGAAATTAAGTAATGTGACCGACATTAAAAAAAAACTACCCCACAACCCCACCTTCTAAATTTGGTTCTTTTGAAGTACGCACCCCACAAAAAACAGGGCAATTCATACATATTACGAAAAAATAGCATTAATTAACCTTCAAAAGACGCAAATGTGCCACGTATATATAAAAATACCAACGTGATACGGCCAAATCTCATAAAAAAACCATCCCTCCCACATAAACACGCTTATATTCACTTTTAAAAGAGTCAGCGCTCCTCAAACTACCACCCACCACTTTTGTAGCGCTGAGTCAATGCAGGTGTAAAACTGTAAACAGAAACGCCAAACGAATCAACATGAAATTTGCTCCTCGCCTTTCCTCTCCCCTACATTCACCGCCCCGTCCCCGCCCCGGCAACCCCTCCCACACCCCAGCACCACACGTCACCTGAGCGAGCCAGTTCAGGTGAGCTCTATTAGTGGGCACACACACACACACACACACACACACACACACACACCTGATCGTTCTCTCTCTCTCTCTCTCTCTCTCTCTCTCTCTCTCTCTCTCTCTCTCTCTCTCTCTCTCTCTCTCTCTCTCTATCTCTCTATCTTCTAAACCTTCCTATATACAGCAAATACTGTGGCACATCTGAATATGTTAAAAGTCTCTCTCTCTCTCTCTCTCTCTCTCTCTCTCTCTCTCTCTCTCTCTCTCTCTCTCTCTCTCTCTCTCTCTTTTATTGTGACTTTTTACCTTTGGGATTTAATGGTAAACAATTTATCAAATCTTTTACATTAATATATAATAGTTGTAAGAGACTTATGTATCTGAATGTATTGTGATTGATGTGTCTATCGTAATTACTAAATATCTATTGTAACCTGAGTAATAACCACTTTGGTGGATAATAAACAAATCTGAATCTGAATCTGAATCTCTCTCTCTCTCTCTCTCTCTCTCTCTCTCTCTCTCACACACACACACACACACACACACCATGAATAATAACAAAACAGACACAGACACACACGCTGTCCCATCCACTCATTTTTTCCTCCCTTCCGAAACTCAATCATTCCTCAGCCCTCAACACCCAGCTAAGCACCCACCCTCCTTATCCTCGCACCCTTCCCTCCCTCCCTCCCTTCCACACCCTAAACTGCACATACATCAATCCCACGCCTCTCTCCCACACTCTCTTCCATAATACTTCACCACACCCATCACGTACACTATACCCATCACACACAAGAGAGAGAGAGGGAGGGAAGGGGGGGAAAAAAAGCAAGACGGGAGGCATCTGTTTGTCTGTCCCTCCCACCAGCCTGGAACTACCGAGGTCGTAGATCGCTTAATCACAAGAACGATGTCTGTGGCTGATTCACAGTGCTGGTAATTGGGAAGAGGCAGTAACCCAACAGAGGTAATGGGCCGTGAAATCTGAGTGTGTGTGGGGGGTGCATGCGGGGAGGGGAAGGAGGACGAGGAGTAGTAGGAGGAGGAGGAGGAGGAGGAGGAGGAGAGGAAGAAGTAGGTAGTGCGGGGGGTAGAGAGAGAGAGAGAGAGAGAGAGAGAGAGAGAGAGAGAGAGAGAGAGAGAGAGAGAGAGAGAGAGAGAGAGAGAGAGAGAGAGAGAGAGAGTGGTGAAAATATAAGAAAGAAATAAAGAAAAGTAAGAGAGGTGAAAAAAAACAGAAAAGGAAAGAATGGGTACAAAGAAAGAAGGCATGATAAATGAATGAAGAAGAGATAAAGCAGAGAGAGAGAGAGAGAGAGAGAGAGAGAGAGAGAGAGAGAGAGAGAGAGAGAGAGAGAGAGAGAGAGAGACTAATGAAAGTAAGAAAAGGAAACTGAGAAAAAATAAAAAAAAGATGGAAGATGAGAAAAAGAAAGCGCAGAGAGAGAGAGAGAGAGAGAGAGAGAGAGAGAGAGAGAGAGAGAGAGAGAGAGAGAGAGAGAGAGAGGTTAGTCTACTTAGCGAGGGAGGAAGTGGTGGTGGTGCTGGTGGTGATGATGGTGGTGGTGAGCGCAGGTGACTAAATTCATTTTTCCTAATCGAAAGTGACGCGGCAAGGTGTGCGGCTGACAGGTGTGAGGACTTAAAAAAAAAAAAAAAGCTGTGAAAGATGAGTGGGTTCAACTGAGGGCTAAACCACACCGGAAGATAGAAAAATACTGACCCTTAAGGCGCGACAAGGAGGGCAAAGAGGAAGTCAGAGAAGGAGGAGGAGGAGGAGGAGGAGGAAAATAAGGTGAGGTGAAAGAAGTGGTGATGGTGATGGTGGTGGTGGTAGTTAGTGGAGGAGGAGGAGGAGGAGGAGGAGGAGGAGGAGGAGGAGGAGGAGGAAAAGAGGAAGAAGAAGAAGAAGAAGAAGAAGAAGAAGAAGAAGAAGAAGAAGAAGAAGAAGAAGAAGAAGAAGAAGAAGAGGAGGAGGAGGAGGAAGAAGAAGAACATCAACAACAATAACAACAATGAAAACAACAATGAAAACAACAACAACAACAACAACTGGGGGAATGGGGCAAAAGAATAGAGGGGATAGGAAGATATGATTAGATGAAGAAAGGGAAGACTAACAAAACAGAAAAAAAAGTAGAGAAGAAAATTTAAAGCAAAGAAGAAAGGATGAGGAATTAAGGAGGAGGAAGAGGAGGAAGAGAAGGAAAAAGAAGAAAAATATACAGAGATGATAAAGGAGAAGGAGAAGAAGGATGATGATGATGGTAATGATGATAATGACAATGATGATGAGAAGGAGGAGGAGAAGGAAGAGAGAAAGAAGATAGGGAAGAGAAAGATAACGAAGGAAGAAACTAGGTTAACGAAAATGAAAGATGAAAGAAGAAGAAACAAAAAGAGAAGGGAAGATACGGAGGAGAGGGGAAGAAGTCAGAACTGGGAGGTGAGAGAAGAAAAGGAGGCAAGGAGACAGAGGGAGGGGGGCAAAGAGGGAGGGGAAGCTCTTTATCACCAGGGTGTCAGTGGCAGGGTGAGGGGCGGGACGGCGCGTGGTACAGGATGTGTGACGTCATGCTAATTCCACACAGAGATAAATAATTCCTTGTAGACCTACCCCAACTCTCTCTCTCTCTCTCTCTCTCTCTCTCTCTCTCTCTCTCTCTCTCTCTCTCTCTCTCTCTCTCTCTCTCTCTCTCTCTCCCTTCACACGCTCCCCTCGCCTCCCCTCGCTCCATGCCTCTATATCAGTGGCATCTCAACAAGGTAAACAAACTAATTTTGAGGGTCAACAGGCGCTGTGTCTCGCCCCGCGGCCTCCCTTAAGTAACAGGCAGGTAAAAAAAAAAAAAAAATATATATATATATATATATATATATATATATATATATATATATATATATATATATATATATATATATATATATATATATATATATATATATATATATATATATATATATATATATATATATATATATATATATATATATATATATATATATATATATATATATATATATATATATATATATATATATATATATATATATATATATATATATATATATATATATATATATATATATATATATATATATATATATATATATATATATATATATATATATATATATATATAGACATGTGTGTTTGTGCCACGGATGAGGCGGAATCCTAGTTTACCTATCACTAGAATCATGAAGACACTCTTGCGTTGAAAACCCTCGGTAAAATTCGGCTATTATCTGTTAAAAGTAGAGATAAGACCCAAAACTTTCAGAAATGCAAGCTCTTATCTAAAGTAAAACCGACATGAAGACGAAAACCAAACCAAATCAGAACCACGCATCACTACTTATATAAAAAGAGAGAGAGAGAGAGAAAAAAAATCAACAACAAGTGCAAACACAACAAAACAAACTGGTATAGCATAGTGGGAGTCGGGCGAGGTTTATCGAAGACTTTATGAAGTTATGATAGCGTTAAAAGCCCAGTCGCCAGTATCAGGGAGGGCGGGCCGCAGCGTGCAGTGTTACCAGACTATAAAACAACGATTTGCACAGAATTACCTGGCTGATGGTCCTAATGTGCGTGTGAGCATTGTACCGGGGAGCGTTGGCCGAGTGTGTGAGTGTGTGCCGGGAACGTTATGGCAGCGCTGAGTGCCGGAACGATGTGGCTGGAGAGAGAGAGAGAGAGAGAGAGAGAGAGAGAGAGAGAGAGAGAGAGAGAGAGAGAGAGAGAGAGAGAGAGAGAGAGAGAGAGAGAGAGAGAGACTACGATGATGACGGAATATAAACGAACGGAATTAAATATGTTGATAATAGCTATGTTTATCTCCCAGTGACAAAAAAAAAAAGAAAGGAAAAAAAATGTGATCTTCTTTAAAAACTTATGTATTTAGTATGATTTTTTTTTTTTTTTATGCAAGTTTATAGATCAGGTGTACAGGTGTATGCTTCAACTTCTGAACACCTTAATCAATATGGCCTCTCCTCTGTAGGTGATGGAAGTGTGCGATGTAAGCTTCGATACAGTTTCTAAGCGCACCTCTGAATGATCGCGTATATCAAATGTTTTAGTGGCTGTACTTTTATTTTCGCTCAATCAAATCGTCGGAGGCACTCGAGTCAAGTGGCAGGGGTCGTATTAATTAATTAGCTCGCAAAGGAGGGAAGTAAAGTATCAGAGTCCTACTTGTTTATCTCTTTTCAAAACTTATAATATGAGTATTTTCGTGAAGACGGATACATTATATTTCATGTCTGTGTAGAGGTGCCTTGTTATTATCATTACTATCATTATTATCGTCGTTCTTCTTCTTCTTCTTCTTCTTCTTCTTATTATTATTATTATTATTATTACTATTATCATTATTACTGCTATTATTACTGATGTTATATATTTTACTTTCTTTCCAGTGTTCTATTAAAGAGTACTTTTATCTTTGTCAGCACACGTACGTACATTTCCCTCTCGTGATGCACAGTGATATATGTACACACTATGCCATCAATTTATATAGTTATTTACGTATGTAGTGCATAGATTCTCTCTCTCTCTCTCTCTCTCTCTCTCTCTCTCTCTCTCTCTCTCTCTCTCTCTCTCTCTCTCTCTCTCTCTCTCTCTCCCCACGTATGAACCATTAAAAGATATCAGCCTCGTAATCCAACAACTGTGTATGTATATATATTTTTTAATTAATTTAGCATACCTATATATTTAATAATGTACGCAGTTCGTTCGGGTTTCTACACTAACAAGAATCCTTTTTTGTGGAGGATTTTGCTGTTGTAAATGAAGGCAAATAATATAAATATGGGGAGAACATACGGTTATATATATATTTCTTTTTATCAGAGCACGCTGATGAATAATGACGTTAGTTATGGCTTTTTGTACTTGCCCTGGACGAGAGAGAGAGAGAGAGAGAGAGAGAGAGAGAGAGAGAGAGAGAGAGAGAGAGAGAGAGAGAGAGAGAGAGAGAGAGAGATTCATCTGTCTTCTTTCTATTTCACCACCACTATCTTCTTTACCACCTACTACCACCTCCACCTCTTCCTACTCCAGTTCCTCCTCCTCCTCCTCCTCCTCCTCCTCCTCCTCCTCCTCCTCCACACCGTCACCGCCTCCTCATCTGGTCTCTTTCTCTGCTTTCCTCTGTCTCACCCTGTCCCCCCTCCACTCCCCACCTGCCGCCCTTCCCTTGTCCTCACCAAGAGCACCGCAACAACAGTTCTTCCTTCAAGGCTTAATTTTCCGGCGAGGGTCTGCGGGCCATTGTCAGGGTGCAGGTGTCTCGTGCCGCTGATATTGCAGTGTGTGTGTGTGTGTGTGTGTGTGTGTGTGTGTAGTGGTGGTAGTAGTAGCAGTAGGAGGAGGAGGAGGAGGAGGAGAAAGATAGTAGTAATAGTAGTAAATAGTAGTAGTTGTAGAAGTAGTAGTAGTAGTAGTAGTAGTAGTAGTAGTAGTAGTAGTAGTAGTAGTAGTAGTAGTAGTAGTAGTTGTAGTAATAAATGGAGTTTTGGTGATCTAAATTGCAAACACGTGTGGAATCATGATATACACTGGCAGGTGAAAGGATGTATACAAATTATCACCGCTCATAGAAGCAGGTGGAACGAACCACCAAACTGAGACACACACACACACACACACACACACACACACACACACACACATACACACACACACACACACACACACACACAGACACACACCTGATATCAAGGTCGGAGTTATTACGTGTTACCTGAAACTGATTAATGTTGATCCCAAAGCTACACCTCAAGGATGGCAGCAGCAGCAACAGTATTTCCTCTCTGCACACCTCTCTCACTCCGTCCTCTTACCTTTCCCCATTTCTCCCTTTCCCTTTCCATCCCGTTACAACATGACCAAATGATGGACACAGAGGAGACTTGACAATGATGGAGGAGGAGGAGGAGGAGGAGGGATGGTAAGTAGCGAGTGGGTGGGTGAGGGAGGAGAAGGTTGGGGTAAGGGGAGTAGAGATGACTAAAATCAATTACATAACACAAATAGCGTCCGTTTGTGAGGGATGGCCCGGGTGTGGGGGTGTGGGGAGGCTCTGTTCCTCATGGTTTAGCGAGGATAATGGCGGTGCACGCGGGGGCAAGGACCAATCACTGCCAACACGTGTCCTACCTTCACCCATTATACGACACTTTGCTGCGTCTCCCGCCCTTGCCGCCATCCCTCCCGCCTCCCGTCCGCCTCCCGCACCCGCAGCTCTGGCCTCGGCTTCGGATGGCACGGTTTTCAGTTTCACACACACCTGTTTCCTCTCCTGGTCTCCGCGCGCCAGGAATGCATGTGTGTGAAGTGAACTTTGAGCCAGTGGTAATGTGGGTTGTGGGCTGTTAAAGACTCGGTAGCAGTTTGGGGTTATGTTCAGTTGGTGACATGGTGGTACGTAAAGACGTCACGTATATTCGTCAATCAGCTCTCCTTTTGATAAACCTGCACCATTCCACTCCAGTTCGACACACACACACACACACACACACACATATGTACTACGTCTCTCTCTCTCTCTCTCTCTCTCTCTCTCTCTCTCTCTCTCTCTCTCTCTCTCTCTCTCTCTCTCTCTCTCTCTCTCTCTCTCTCTCTCTCTCTCTCTCTCTCTCTCTCTCTCTCTCTCTCTCTCTCTCTCTCTCTCTCTCTCTCTCTCTCTCTCTCTCTCTCTCTCTCTCTCTCTCTCTCTCTCATTTTTTTTATGTACTCCATACTCGAATTCATCAAAAAACACCCACCCACACCCCAACACACACACACACACAAACACACACACACACACACACACACACACACACACACACACACACACACACACACACACACACACACACCCAACCACCCACACACAAAGCTAAGCAGAAGTCAGTGCCGGCGTGCGTGGGGACGGGCGGCAGCAGGACGACGGCGACATATTGAGAACTTATCACCGAGCTGCACACATTCTTGGCGTCAGAGCCTCGCGCCCGCCAGCCAGCCAGCCAGCCAGCTCGGAGGAAGAGTTTTCATCACGACTTGTCGAGGGAGAGAAACTTGGGCGGGTGGGTAGTCGCGGGAAACCTACGCTGATCTCCGGAGAAATATGGGACTTCCAGAGATCCATCATCAAAATGCTGGAGAGGTGTTACGGAGAGAAGTTGGGCAAGTGGTTGGTTGGTTGGAGATGTGTGAGGGAGGGACGGAGGGACAGAGGGAGGGTGGGTGGGTGGATGGCGCGGACGTGAAGGAGGACAGGATGGGAAAGGTGATGGAAAAGGACGGACAAAAGAAGGGAGGGAAGGAAGGATGG
>NC_087153.1:3117500-3125000 GCF_035594125.1 Scylla paramamosain
TAAAGGTTAATTTGTACGAATTTACCTGCACGCTTTCTTCGTTATGTTCATTAATATCATTTAAATAATTATCTCCAAACAACACTGCCTTCAGATATTTGAATAGGAGTGGAAAGTGTCCCGAGGTCCAGTTCACTTTGAAGGAAGCCTAGTAAAAGAGTAGGGAATTGTTAATGAGACATATACTGTTGCACTGTATCAGCTAAAACACGTCCTTGACAGCACTACAAGTACTGCAGCATCCGTCACACTTCACCATCACCTGTAACATTGATATAGCAGTAGAAGCCTCTTTTAAAACCACTCTCATTGATCTGCCTCTCTACAGTTCTTCAGAACATTACCTCCACATCTACAAAAGGATCATGCCCCGAGTGAGGATCGAACTCACGACCTTGAGATTATGAGACTCACGCGCTGCCTACTGCGCCATCGAGGCACTGATAATAACTAACCCACATTAAGATAATGATCGGAAAGCTATCCAGTGTGTGGATGATTACCACAAGATTAACCTCAACCTACGTACATATCAGCTGAACAATGATAACATGTATGAGTTGCATTTTTTTTCTTTCTTTCTCAGATTTTTTTTTTATCTACGTAACAAACACTTACTGCAGTAAAATATTATATACGTTCATGTACGTGCAATATTTCCTTACTATTCTGTATATAATCCCATTCCATATGATCTCGTCACTGCAGCCCCTCAAATCAATCAGCCAATCAATCAACTAATTAATCATTCAATCAAACAATCAGTCAACCGTTTTCTAAATCACTACAAAAATGCTTAACAAGAAGCACGTAATGTAAACCAGTTCTCTCTCTCTCTCTCTCTCTCTCTCTCTCTCTCTCTCTCTCTCTTAAACTTAATAAATAAATAAATAAATAAATAAATAAATCATCCCTTCTGAAATTTTCATCACTTAAATTTTCATAAGACTCTTTCGAAATTCATCCCGAGAGTTCATCCACACCTGTGTTACTCAAGATTCCTCAACACACTTTATCATCTCTTCAGTGCGGTTCAAATACTATTTCATTAAGTTCAATATTGTACACCGAAACAGAGAGAGAGAGAGAGAGAGAGAGAGAGAGAGAGAGAGAGAGAGAGAGAGAGAGAGAGAGAGAGAGAGAGAGAGAGAGAAAGGGAGAGACGAATGAGAGGAATGACCAGAATACTAAAGAAAGAATAAGAATAAACCCAATAAAGGAAGACGAAGGAAGAGAAAGGAGGGTAAGCGAAACAGAGAATAAGAGAAGAGAAAGAGAAAGAGAAAGAGGAAGAGGAAGAGGAGAGAATAATGGATAACTTGAGGGACCACGACAAATGACAGAGAGAGAGAGAGAGAGAGAGAGAGAGAGAGAGAGAGAGAGAGAGAGAGAGAGAGAGAGAGAGAGAGAGAGAGAGAGAGAGAGAGAGAGAGAGAAAGAGAACCAATTAGCAGGGAGTGTCGACGAAGGGGAAGAGAGAAGGAAACAAAGGGATCTCATTTAACAAGAGAAGATGAAGTAAGGTGGAAGGAGAGGTGGAGAGAGAGAGAAGGTCGCAAGGTGGAGGTTGTCGTAAGGTGGAGATGGTCGGTCGTCCCCAAGCAGAAGAAGTGGTTGTCAGATGGAAGATGGAGAAGGTGGTTGTGGGGTGGTATGGTGGAAGATACTGGGGAGTCATGTGGCCAAGAGGAAACCGTGTGTTTAGTAGTAGTAGTAGTAGTAGTAGTAGTAGTAACTCTAGTTTTAGCATCTAGACAGGTTAATGCTCATGTTAAGGGTATTTAAATATATATCACCGCGTATAGTTGCTAAGAAAAATATATATTCCCTCTTAGAAATTATATCATTCATCACTAAAGTTAAAATTTAGATATTCCCTAAAATACTAAATGAGCGGATGAACCCTAAACACAGCCTCTCCGCAGCACAAACCCGGACATCTCTTTCTCCAGACTCTTCCCACGTGCTGCCTTAACACGCACCTTGCTCTTCCCTCGCATCCTCCTCCTCCTCCTCCTCCTCCTCTTTCTCTTCCTGGTAACTACCACACACACAACTTACAAAACCACGACCTTTCACTTTGCCAAACTCTTCCCATTTCATTCATGCCATTTCCCTTCACTATCTCCCTCCTGTTCTCTCCACCAATGATCTTTCCCTTAGCAAATACCTCCCTTGACTTTCACCACTCCCCTCTCCCCTCCTCTCCCTTCTACCTAATCCCTATCATTCCCTCGTACATACCCTCTACTTCAACCTCACCCAAGACACACACACACACACACACACACACACACACACACACACACACACAGACGCCTAACGAGGGGGAATAAAATTAACATGGTACTATTGGCCCTTTAGATTGCGCGTTCATCCAATCATTAGAGAGGAAGGCAGTCACTTGATCCCCCATTGGCTGGTGGGTGCGTGCTGGCCGTCCCGTCATTACCTGGGATTGGCTGTGTCATTACCTGCCTCATCACTACCCTTACCTGCGCGGGACAGCTTCCGTTTGTTTATTCCGTGTACAGGTAGGTGAGGTGTTCCCTGCGTGGTCTTGTCTGAAAGGGGGAGAGGGAGGGAGGGTGAGTAGGGGTGTAGAGCGAAGAAGGGAGGGGATGGAGGAGAGGAAGGCGGGCTGTTGATGGTGTCTCGGCGATAATGAGGGTGATGGCAGTGCCCGTGATGATGGTGGTTGAGGGAGCAGAGGAATGTTGATTGTGAGGGGGATAATGGTGATGGTAAACAAGATGCAGGTGATGGTGGTGGCGGTGACGATAACCGTCGTGATGATGATGATGATGATGATGGAGGAAAGTAGCTGGAGGATGAGGGGTATGGGGAGGGAGGAGATGGAGGAATGATAATTTTGGAAAGTGTGTAGAGGAGGAAGTGTAGGAGGAGGAGGAGGAGGAGGAGATTGAAGGATGCTGTGAAAATGAAGGAAAGGAAGGGCGGAAGGTCAAGGCAACTGGCAACACCACAAAATGGATGTATTCTGTACACGAGGATGGTGGTGAACGGATGAGGACTGGTAGACCATGCTGACGACGTGCGTGTGGTAGAAGTAATAGCAGCAGCATCAATAGTAGTAGTAGTAGTAGTAGTAGTAGTAGCAGTAATAGAGAGAGAGAGAGAGAGAGAGAGAGAGAGAGAGAGAGAGAGAGAGAGAGAGAGAGAGAGAGAGAGAGAGAGAGAGAGAGAGAGAGAGAGAGAGAGAGAGAGAGAGAGAGAGAGAGAGAGCAAACTGTCGCAACTTCACTTTTCAAGCAAATAATCCTGTACATTACTTCACTACGATCTTTGCCTTCATGATACCTTGCAACATTTCAAGAGAACTCTTTTTTTTTTTAAACGAAGCGATTTGTATTCTGCTTCGTCTCACTTAGGATTCTTCTTCTTCGTCCTTTTTTTTTTCCTCATTTTGACTTACATCATTTACCTCTTCTAAATCATAGGTATTTTTTTTAATTTTCTTTGTTATATTAAGTCTTCAGTTTATTAATTATATAAGTATCTAAAAACGAATAATTTGAGTTGTGTGCATACCTTCGTCCTTTTTACTATATATTATTTCATCGTTCAATTTTGAGTCTCATCTTTTTTCCTTTAGTTCAAATCTTCAGAAATGTTTTTTTTTTATCTTTCTTTCCATATACCTAATACATTTACAAGACATATATACATTTTGATCCATTTGGTAGCTTACGTATATTCATTCTTTTTAACCTGTTCCTTCTTCTGCCGCACTTCCATTCACCTCCTTTTCCATCACCAGAACAGAAGCTCGAGCAAAAAGTTATCACCTCTCCTCTTCTTCCGCGCCCTTCCCTTCCCTGCCCCAGGTGAGTCATTACCCCCGCGTTATCTAATCAGCGAGGTGTGTGTGTGTGTGTGTGTGTGTGTGTGTGTGTGTGTGTGTGTGTGTGTGTGTGTGTGTGTGTGTGAAGTCTCGCGTGGTGGTAGCCCTAGGATGTCATGATGAAGACGGAATATACTAATTATTTATTTTCGTCCTTTCTTTGCATTTCTAAGACGAGTAATACTGCTTTTATCTAATTACATTTTCTACAGCTTAGACTCATTCACTGTAACTCATCTAGCCTGCAAATGTCTCTGGGAAGTAAAGAGGAGGACTGAATGATCTATGTTCATCTCCATCGTGTTCCAATGATAAGCAATACAGTAAGTACCCTTCTATGACTTGGACTAGCTTGAGAGGGAGAAAAGCACTTAGAAACTTCAGACAGCAGATTTGAGATGAACGTGGGAGTCTTTATTCACGTCTGAGATCAATACAGTCTTTGGTCCGTCTTCGTTTGTTTATGATATACTCGTACTTTCCAATTCAACCTTCCCAGTGTACTAAGCAGTCATCAGTGAAACGAAAGGAATTATTAGTGATTTTTATCTGAAGTCCAGTGGCTGTGTTTCCCGAGGAGCTGTGGGTGGTGCAGAGTGGATGGGTGAGAGGGAAGGGTGGCAGGGGGAGCAGATCACCTGTCGGGACCTCACCTGCACCTTCCCTTCCTTTCTGGCCTCGTTAAGACCTCAAGCTCCTCCAGGCAGGTAAACTCGCCTCAAGATGAAGTGATTGCAGCGACTGAGAGATTAACGCGTCAATGCTTCTCAGTGGTCGTACATTACGCTACTGTATATTTTATTCCACGCTGTTTTTTTTATTTTGTTTCTATTGTCATTTTTATTTGCACGTTCAATTTTGTCTCTCAGTTTGAAGATTTAGCGGTGACCATCTCTCTTTTCCCTACGCTTTCCACCTTTTCATCGTTTGCTCTCCTCCTCCTCCTCTTCCTCCTCTTCCTTCATCACCTCTTCTTGCTTCCCCTCATCGCTTAGGCGGGAACCAGGGATCCTGGCGGCGCCGCGTGTTATCTGCCTGGCTGGAGGAGTTCGCCGCGCCTCGGCCCGGGCTGCACCATCACTTAGTGTTGCTGAATGGGAAATCCGGGTGTCAAGTAGGCTACCCGCCCATAACCAGATAATAACCAAGGTGTCACCCGCTCTCAACACCTCACGGCTCACGCTGCCGCCGCCGCCTCTGTCTGTCACACTGCTTTCCGCGACACACTCATTATTTTACATGAACCTAACACCATTTTGAGTTTATTACTTCCCTCAGTATTACAATCATCCTCGGAGACCTCAGTAGCCAGCAATAGGTCACTGCAGGTCGCCAAAACAGATGCCGTGACCCCGTCTCTGCGTGTCTCCAGACGAAGGTTGGTAACACTGCCTCAGATGCAAACCATCACTTCATCTTCTGAGGAACTTGGAATGCTCCGAGAATTCCGAGATGTGAGATTCGCTATTATCTCTGCTTACGGAGGGCCTGTCCCAGATGTTAATGAGTGGGGGTTAGAGAATTAATTACCGGAGCCTGGAAGAGGGTGGGGAGGAGGAGGAGGAGGAGGAGGAGGAGGAGGAGGAGGAGGAGGAGGAGGAGGAGGAGGAGGAGGAGGGAACGAAGGAAGGAGAGAAAGGAAGGAAGGAGAAGGGCTACGTCGCTTAGTGTGAGAAGGATTTCTCTCTCTCTCTCTCTCTCTCTCTCTCTCTCTCTCTCTCTCTCTCTCTCTCTCTCTCTCTCTCTTCGTCTGTCTTGCACGATGGATTTAGTGTCTCCTGCCCGCTTCGCTCCACGCAGTATATATTCCGCCAGACACTTCGTTGTTTCTCCACCTTTCCTCCGCCGCTCCAGCCTGTACTACCAATGCCAACAGACGCACGCTGGACGAAATCAAAGCAATGTGTAAATTAATTATCATATATTATTAACTTACAGTGAGTTGTGGACCCATTCACTGCGATGACTGGACCAGAGAAAAAGTGTTACGTGCGTTAGTGTGTGAGTTAGTGGTTTGTTTATTCGTATGTGTCTTTTAGTAAGGAGATTGAGTTTACGGGAGAGAGAGAGATGCCATGGAAGGATACGAGAATATTCTGGTGTAAGAAGATGAATGAATGGATGGATGGTGTGTGGGGTGCTTGAAAACTAGTAATCCGCACATCTTTTAGCATCCTCTTGCTCAACAATGGATGGATTATTGGAGGATGATAAAATATTCCGTGTTATCGCGTTTGAAAAAAGTCGGGCTAAAGAATTTGGAGCATCTTTGTAATTCTAACGTGGTTTACAGGAGCGAAGAACAGAAAGAGAGAGAACAAAAACACTGAAAACCACTAGTAATCGACCTTCACAAGAGAGAACACCACAAAGAACATACTTTTTTTCAAGAAAGAAAGAATTAATAAAAAAAAAGTGAGAAATGGCGGGAAAGATGGAAGAAGGATAAAGAGAGCAACATGAGAACATCACCACCATAATTTAGCATCACCACTACCAGCAACATAACCCTTTCCATCACCACCATCACCATCACCAAACACCCAAGACCACCGCAGCAGCATCACAACCACTGTCATATCTTAAACACCCCAGATGAGATCCAGCAGCAGACCAGCTCGGGGATACTTCACACTGCAGACACACAAAAGGGAGGGAGGGAGAGACAAGGGGAAGGAAGAGTCAAGCCAATAAAAGAAGCACCATAACTCGCCCTTCCCCAACCAAGAAGGGGACGAATTTATCTGAGCCAATGACGCGACCAGATAGATTTTCCTTAGAGAGAGAGAGAGAGAGAGAGAGAGAGAGAGAGAGAGAGAGAGAGAGAGAGAGAGAGAGAGAGAGAGAGAGAGAGAAGACCAAAGTTATGTAAATACGACGGAAGTATTACCTCGAAAGATGAGTGTTATCAGACAGAGGTAGTAGGAGGAGGAGGAAGAGGAGGAGGAGGAGGAGGAGGGTGAAGGAGGTGGGTGAGGGAAGGAAGAGGGAGGAGGAGAGAAGGGAAGGAAAGGAAAGACAGAAGGAAGGAGGGAGGGAAAGAGGGAAAGAGGGAGGGAGGGAGGGGTAATTATTGCCTTCTGATTATGTTATCACCCTCTTTCTCACGACTTTGCCCTTATTACGCCGGAGAAAAGAGGAGAGCGCAAGCCATTACAGTCTTTACGGGGCGCTGTAACAAAGGCGGGTTTACGAGGCGACGCAGCCAGGGAAAAATATGCACAGAGATACGACGATACTCTCCCGTGATGAAATGTGAGGCAGCGGAAAGAAGGAGAGAAGACGGGAGGAAGGGAGGGAGGGACGGGAGAGAAAGAGGAAGGGAAAGAGTCCTTAAAGAAAGCCGGTGGAGAGAAGGTAACTACTAGAAAACTCTTCAAGGAGGAGGAGGAGGAGGAGGAGGAGGAGGAGAGAGAGATAGCGGAGAAGAGAAGTAGAGAGATAAAAAAAATGATGAAAGGGAAAGAGATTAAAGATTATCTGTGTAATGTAGTGATTTGGTACGTACGTTCGTGTGTGTGTGTGTGTGTGTGTGTGTGTGTGTGTGTGTGTGTGTGTGTGTGATAAATTACGATTACAACTTAAGTTTCTGAGGTACAGTATAATTGATAGAGTGACTGCTCGTATGTATGACT
>NC_087153.1:3130000-3140000 GCF_035594125.1 Scylla paramamosain
CTTCCATGTCCCATCCTCCTCCTCCTCCTCCTCCTCCCTTCTCCTTCAGTCCTTCCATGCCCCCTCCTTCCATGACCCCTCCTCCTCCCCCTCCTCCTTCATTCCTTCCATCCTACCGTCCATCCTACCACGCTGGACTGTTTTGCAAAGGTCAGGACAGGTGAAAAAATTGCCCAGTAGACGCAGGTACGTAAACAGACATACCAGAAAACTACGCACTTCACTTACAACGTCACTATTTGCATAACACATTCTCAAGACGTTATTTAAGGCTCCCAGACCCACGCAATGCTGGTATCGGTCACTAACAAAGATTACTTAAATGTTTACGTATTAATATCACCAGGTAAATGTATCAACATGCCATAAATTCAGTGTCCGATGTGTAACCTGGGTACCAATCACAGGCTGCGCAGCGCCGGTATCAGTCACTTACACAGGTGCGGCGTTCTGCCATTAGGAACACACAGGCGGCGCCACAGATCACTGAACCGGACGTGTGTGTGTATATGTACGTTCGTCGGTGGAGTGAGTGGCCTTTGTGGATACAGAGGTCAAGCTCTATGGCTAGTGTGTGTGTGTGTGTGTGTGTGTGTGTGTGTGTGTGTGTGTGTGTGTGTATGTAAGTCGATCATATTTCGGAATTTGTGAACAGTTGTGAAAAGACCAAATATGAAGTGCACTGGTTGCATAAATGAAGATGTGAGGGAGAAAAAAAATAAAAAAAGATTATATTTTTTTAGCAGGAATGAGTAGGAGAAGTTAGCAACTCAAGACAAAGAAGACAGAATTTTCGTTACTTATGTCTGAGGTGATAAAAATGGTATCTGTCTGTCTATATGTATGTCGGTCTGTCAACTAAATGATGCAAATTCACTAATATTTCACCAGCGTTTCCATCACCAACACTTTCACAGCTCATCTTTTCTGGGGAAGGAAATGCAGAGTTATTTGAAATGTACATAGATGAAAAGTGGTAGGACTTTTCGTATTATATTCAAGGAAAACGCTTTTTTTTTTTTTAAATTTCCGTATTTTATTTCCTCCCTCTTCTCTCTCTCTCTCTCTCTCTCTCTCTCTCTCTCTCTCTCTCTCTCTCTCTCTCTCTCTCTCTCTCTCTCTCTCTCTCTCTCATCTGCATTGACATCCTCGGCTCACCATCGCCCTCCTCCTCACCTTGTCTAGTCTTCACGCCTCCCTCCCACTTCCCGCTCCTCTACATCCCTATATCGGTGAAAGGACGGGAGAGAGAGAGAGAGAGAGAGAGAGAGAGAGAGATAGAGAGAGAGATGAGAGGAGAGAGAGAGAGAGAGAGAGAGAGAGAGAGAGAGAAACAATAAGAGTAGGACAGGAAAAGGGCCCGGAAAGGATGAGGGGAGGTGTTGGTGAAGGAAAAGGGGAATAAAGGGAAAAGGGACACATAGAGAGAAGAGAAAGGAGACAGGGAGGTGAGTAACGGGCGAGGGGAAGGAGTACAGGATGAGGGGAAGGAAGGGACGAGGGGAAAAGGGTGAAACAAGTTAAAAGACAGAAAAGAAAAGGAAAGGTTACGTACTCCAGTGAAGGAAAGGAATGGGGAGGGGAGGGAGATGTGGAAGGGAGGGATGGGAAGGGAGGGGAGGTGAAGGATGTGGTAAGGAGTGTATTGCTGTGTCTTGATGTTAATTTGTGTGTAAGTTTTATTTTTGATGCACTTCAGTTTTCATTTTAAGTATTTCGTGTTTTATAAATCGTGTTTTCGATATTCTGTACCAATACTTGTAACTGTGGTCAGTGAAACTATCTATCTATCTATCCATCTGTCTATCTAAGTAAGGGAAGCGAACAGGTTAAGGAATGTAATACCTAGGGTGTTAAGAGAAGGAGTGACAGCAATGTGTGTGTGTGTGTGTGCAGACGTACTGGGCCAGGGAAACCTATGTAGATACGAAAACAAAACAAAACTAGTAAAAAAATCGGTAACATATAGCTAAAGAAAAGGAGCAAAAAAGAAGAGGTACAATAGGAAAAAAAAGGAGTTTCACATTGCAAAGATAAATTTTACGTATGAAATTATTAACATAACTCTATATTCCCTTGCAAATCAGATAATAACCCAAGGCAAAACAATAACCCTTCCAAAACGATACGAAGGAATTCAACAGCACCAGAAGTAATGCATGAAATCTTTACAAGCAGGAAATTAAAAAAGAAAGATATTGCAGTTTCTACCCAGTTTAAAATTTGGAGGTGGCTGTAGAACAAGTAAAGATGTCTCGGAGTGGTTAGTAATTAAGGAAAGATGTACCAAATAGCAGTCAAAGGGTTAAGAAAGTACTGATATATAGCGTAGAAAAAAATACTGGATGTTGGTGTAGAGAATTATCTCCTTCATCACCATTTTTTTTCCCTTCCCACGAGCTGCCTCTTCTCCTGTTCGCTAATTAGTGGCTGAGATCTACAGGTGAGGGAGTGATATAATTTGTCTTCCTGGATCAGCTGTGGGTGCTGTGGGTGAATGGCGGGAGACGCGGCACCAGGAAACGCCTTGCCAGTGTGTGGGGGAGAGAAGAGAGCAAGGGGCGCAGGTGTGTGTGTGTGTGGGGGGGGGGGGGGAGATGAAAAGATCAGCTGAAATGTTAAGGGATTAAAGGAACAGTAGAGATGAATTGTCAGTCTCTCTCTCTCTCTCTCTCTCTCTCTCTCTCTCTCTCTCTCTCTCTCTCTCTCTCTCTCTCTCCTCTCTCTCTCTCTCTGATGAAAAGAATATAGCATAATAAAGGAAACTACAAGAAGCCTTCTAGCCTACATGTGGCAGTTCAAATATGAAACATACTTACATATTTCCATTTATTATCCTCCTTGATAACTTGACATGTATTATTTTTGTTTGTTAATACATATAGATACTACATAGCTACCTATCTGCCTATATTTATACATACATGATTAACATACATACATACATACATACATACAAACATACATAAATACACATGCAGACATAATAGAAAAATGCAGGGCACAAAAAACTATATTCACTTCTAAAATATAATATGGTAAGGCTAACTGGGTAAGAACATACATACATACATACATATATACATACATACATACATACTTAGTGGATAAAAAAAAAGTGCTACACCAAGAATCGTCTATTTGTTATTATTTTTTCTATGTGTATACTTATAACTTCTCCATCCCATCCATTTATCTTTTCTTTGTCTCTCCCTTCACACACACACACACACACACACACACACACACACCTACCAGCTATTTTTGTCTCCCTCACTTTCTCCTCTACCTCCTCATACTTCTGATCTGCGTCTCTTTTCCTGCACCTTCTCCTCCATCTCTATTCACAACTCCCCTCCTCTCTCTCCCTTTCTCTTCTATATCATCTGCTCCCCCCGCTCTTTCATCACCCTCACTGCCTCTCTGTCTTTCCCTCCCTCCCTCCCTCTTACACCGAAAGAATAACAACTTCATCACTTACTTCTATTACCTCTCATCTCCTTATGTCTCCCTCCCTCCCTCTTTTACTCCCTCTTATCCCCCCATCATCTCTCTCTCTCTCTCTCTCTCTCTCTCTCTCTCTCTCCATGTACTCTTATCTCTCACTTTTAGATTTATTTCCTTTCTCTTCCCCATCGTCATTCTCTCTCTCTCTCTCTCTCTCTCTCTCTCTCTCTCTCTCTCTCTCTCTCTCTCTCTCTCTCTCTCTCTCTCTATGTACTCTCTCTATTCTCTACATTAATTTCCTTTCTCTCTTCCACACCATCATTTCAATCTAACACCCTCCATTCCCTTCCCTTCTCTCCCCTTCCTTCTTTCTCTTCTTCTTCCCCTCACCTCGATCCTTTCACGCCCCTCTCCTCCTCCTCTCTCTCTCTCTCTCTCCCTCTCCCTCTGTCTCTGTCTCTGTCTCTGTCTCCCCCTCGAAAGAAAAAAAAAAAAGAAATGACACCTTCCCTTTTCATTACCATACGGCGGCACGTTGCACTCCTACCTTTAAAAAGCAAAGTCTTGTCGCCGAAAACGAAGCTCCTTTTACAAATACGAGTGAATAACCACCTAGTCTCTCTCGTGCAGATGGCTTGAGTGGGCCCCTCATTTGGGACTCTTTATTTCATTTGCTTTCCTTTCTCTCCCATTTTTAATCCGGAAGGGGGAGGGAGGGAGGAAGGAAGGGAGGAAGGAAGGGAGGAAGGTAGAGAGGAAGGAAGGAAGGAAGGAAGGAAGACAGCTAAGGTGCAGGAGTGGAGGGGAGGGGGTGGAGGGGAGAGGGAGGTGCTGTGTTGGTGGTGGAAAACTTGTTTAAAGAAGTGGAGGGAAATATTTCATGGTGATTTTATTTTTTTTTGAGGGTGGTGGTGGTGGTGGTGGTGGAAGGAAAGTGCAGTGTGTGGGGATTACTTGCATAGGGGGGGGGGAATGGAGAAGTTGGTGGGTGAGAATTCATGTGGTTCAGATGTAAAGAGAGAGAGAGAGAGAGAGAGAGAGAGAGAGAGAGAGAGAGAGAGAGAGAGAGAGAGAGAGAGAGAGAGAGAGAGAGAGAGACATACATAAGACAATAAAATAACAAAAACTGCCAGAACAAAAAAACACCACTGTACATCCAGGACACACACCAAATACTCACTAATTTGTCACTACTCAGCTATGAAACAAAATTAATACCAACATAAAAATCTCAAAGATGCAAAATAAAAAAGTACGAATCCATTTTTTTTTCACACCTTGCCTTTTTGAAATTCCTCTTCCTGCCTACTCCTCCCCCCTTCCCCCTCTCTCTCCCACAGCAGCCTCCCTTGATGCCTCTCGCGCCTCCTCCCCTCTCCATCTTCTCCTTAATCTTCCTTACTGCCACAAATCTCATACACCTCATCATCCCCATCTTCACCCTTCTTATCCAGCACCTTCTTCACATCCTGAGTGCTGTCGCCTCCTCCTCCCCCTCCTGCTGCTCCTTCTCTATCTCCAACACCTTCTCCTCCTCCTCTTCCTCCTCCTCTACAACCACCACCAATACTGCCACCCACTACCACTACCACCACCACCACTACCACCTCCTCCTCTTCCTCTTCCTCTCAGTCCCACACAGATGAGAGCTCTACCTCCCCACCTCACACATAACACACAAAAAGCACTGCTGGTTACACGAAATATCTCCCTATTAATAGAAGGACCTAGACACGTCTTTTGCATTAGCCTTCCTCATCCTCCCTCTCCCTCCCTCCCTCCCTTCCTCCCTCCCTTCCTCCCTCATGCCCTGTACACAACCTCTAGCTGCTACGGGTGAGGAAGAGAGCGAGAGCGAGAGAGAGGGAGAGGGAGAGAGGGAGTGAGGGGAGGGGAAAAAATTATTATATCCTTCATGATTCACTCACAATTCATTTTTCATCGAGCCTCATTATTGGTTCCGTGATTAAGTGGTTCTTCCTGAGGCTGCACGGATCCGATGATGGACGGAGGGAGGCAGGCAGGCAGGGCGTGTGTGTGTGCGTGTGTGTGTGTGTGTGTGTGTGTGGAGGGCTGAGAGGAAAATGACTGAGTGTGTAGACCGAGAGAGGGGTTCAGGTGGAAGTAACGCTGAGTGGGAGATGAGTGGAGATTGAGAGGGAAACAAGTGGAGACCGACTGGGAGATGAGTGGGGGATAAGTGTTGGTTTAGTGGGAGATGCATACGTAGGAGCTGAAATGGGTGGATGTATGAGGGATGAGTAGGATGGGAGTGGAGAGTAAGAAGAAAGAGAGGGTGAGTGTTAAGTGACTGAGTGGATGTGATGAAAGAGTGGGTGTAGAGTAAGTGGATGCGTGATGGGTGAGCGGGAAGCGAGTGGGATAGAAGTGAGAGGCGGTGCGTGAATTAGAACCTGTGTATTTTTAGAAGCAGTGAGCATGAGTGGGCTTGTCAGCAATCATTCACAACTGAAACCCTTTGTATGCAGTTTTACTCTAATCAGCTACTGAAGAGAAGAATGATAAGGATAGAAGTTATTCACGCAGGAGAGAGAGAGAGAGAGAGAGAGAGAGAGAGAGAGAGAGAGAGAGAGAGAGAGAGAGAGAGAGAGAGAGAGAGAGAGAGAGAGAGAGAGAGAGAAGAAGAAAGAAATCCGATACAAAACAAAAACGACACTTGATTTTAGTTAATGTTTTCATGTAAAAAAAAAAAAAAAATGGAAATAGATGTATGCAGAGGGAACACAAGCATCACCATCAGAATCTACTATAAACGGCAAACAAGAAACCGCAAGGCACTGGTGTTTTGCAAGGCAGAACTGCACATCACGTTTCCTGGATTCTTTGTTAAAAATACCCTATAATGACACAACACATGCACAGAGCGGCAGACACCTTCCTTGCACTGATGGCAACGGGGGACATGTGGAAAAAAAAAAGACTTACGTCATTTCCCATGCCGGGAATCGAACCCGGGCCTCCTGGGTGAAAGCCAGGTATCCTAGCCACTAGACCACATGGGAACACGAATGTTTACTTACACCCACACAAACAAAGACATGCACATATATATAAGAAAGCTGATTATCTCTTACATCACACAATCATCACCACAATAACCCACACCATCCTAACGCATATACGCACAGTACATATACAAACTAACAATATCTGCAGCAACGACAATACTATCACTCCAGCATCACCATCAACCACTACCATTACTGAAGTCATCTCAACAGATTACACCAACAACACATGTTAAATCTGCACCACCAACACCACATTCTGCTTCTCCTCTTTCTTTACTTCTCTTTCTCCTCATCCACTTCGTCTTCTTCTCCCACCACTACCACACCACCACCACCCTTTCTTCTATTACCTCTCCTCCTCCTCCTCCTCATTCGCCGCCATCTTCAGGGGGCGCGGACACGCAGGCGCGAGTCCTCCCGCCCCAGGCAGGGTGTGTAGCTCCCCAGTTTCTTATATTAGGGAAACAATAAAAGAACTCCTCCTTTGTAATGAGTAAAAAGCCTGGGTTTTCCTGCGTCTCGCATTAGGGTGACACCCGCCGCGTGGGAAGACGACCAAAGTGGGCCATTTCTCTCCAAATTTGTGGGATGGGACAAGATGGACGCCGACCTACTTTTAGTAATGTAATTTTAATGTTCTTTTTCTCGCGGGTAAGTGTGGAGTGTGGCCATAGAGGAAGTGTGTGTCTCGCCAGCCTTTGTCTTCTCCTGTGTGTGTGTGTAGGAGGCGGTGGGGGGAAGGGGGGAGATAGGGATTGTATGGAGCAAGGGAGAGGGAGTGCTTTGCTTACTCTCCGCACACTGGCGTTTGTCTTCAAGTTATCGCGGGTATTCCCAAGCATACGGGCACTTCCCAATCCCACATTTTTACAATTTTCCTTTGAGTCGCTCTTGTTGTCTCGGACAATAAAGGCGGCGAGCGAGAGGGAGGAGTTCCTGCCAAGCTAATTATTTCCCTGCACCCTCTATGCAGGAGGTCTTGCGGGAGTCTTTTGCGATGTTTCCTTCAGGTATCCAGAAATATAAGAATTCTTTCACATTTTGCTCGTTTCCTTTTTTCATTCACATTCAGTCATCTCTTGTCGAAATAGCATCTTATTACCATACATAATAATAAAGAATTCATATGTATTTATTTATTTTTTTTTAGCTATAGAAAACGTATTGAATATTTTTTTTTCAGTTTCTTTTACTGCAGGCCAACATAGTCCGCTCATTCCCAGTCTGTCCTTTCTTATAATAGTGCTAATACACTCACTATCACTTCGTATTTTGTCATTATACTACACTACAGTAAGCCTCAAGCCTCTCGTCATCTTTCACAGTGCCACACACACACACACACACACACACACACACACACACACACACACACACACACACACACTCAACATCCTATCAACATCCGCCCCTATCCTCCCCTTCCATCAATCTTCGCTGTCTCGCCGCCGCCTCTCCCTCACCATCCGCCCTCTCATCCCTCTCATCTCCTTCCTCTCATCCCTTCCCTCTCCTTCCTCTCATCCCTCTCCTCGCCTCTCTCTCATCCCACTCTCACCGTCAGTCTTCTTTTTCTAGGATCATGTATTCATTCCGCTCCTCCCTCCTCCTCCTCCTCCTCCTCCTCCTCCTCCTCCTCTTTGTCCCTCCACCTCAAGCTAGTGTCCCCCTATCCTCCTCCTTCTCCTCCTCCTCCTCAACCTCTCCCTACCTCCTCCACCCTCTCCTCCACTCCTCTCCACCTTTGCCTCCCTGTCTCTTACCTCCTTTCCTATCCTCCTTGTCTAGCTTCTCCTCCCCCATCTCCCTCCCTCCTTCCCTCCCTCCATCCTTCCTCCTACTCCGCCCGCCCCTGCCTCCGCCAGAAGGAAGCACCTTAGACCACCTCGTACGCAGACTATTATTCTGGAGGCGGAATATAAACAAGGTGGATTATTATTTTTACTGGTTCCCTCGGCCCGTAAAATGTCTCCATGGCCGCGGGACTTATGAAAGCAGATATTCATACATTCTGCTTTGCTGGAAATGAGAATGAAGATAGAAATATATTTACGAATCTCTTCCGTCCTCCTCCTCCTCCTACTACTACTACTACTACTACTCCGCCTTCACCCTTACCTCTCATCCCTCGCGAGTTTTTTTTTCTTTTTTCTTTCTTTCTTTCTTTCTTTCTTGGTCTTCGTCTGTTTCTGTTTCCCTTTTTTTTTTTTTTGTCTTTTTAAAAATTGTTTACTCTTCTTGTTCTTGCAGGTGTATGTATGGATGTTATAGCCCTCTACGTTTTCTTCTCTTTTCCTTTCTCTCTGTTGTTGTTGTTGTTGTTGTTGTTGTTGTTGTTGTTGTTGTTGTTGCTGCTGCTATTCTTCTTCTTCCTCTCGTCCTTGCCCGTGTTGTCATATTTACTTATAATCCTCTCCCTGTTCTTGCTTTTGTAATTCACGCTTTTGTTTATTTTCTTCGCTTTTCTCCTCCTCCCCGCCATCCTCCCTGAACCCCTTCCCTACACAACGAAAATAAGCCTTATTTGTCTTGCCTTACTAAACACAGAAATAAAATGAATGATACCAAAACAAAAATAAGAAATGCATTAGACTCCAGGCCTCTTGATGTCGCTGCTCGGACCTACAGAAAACGAGGAGGAGGAGGAGGAGGAGGAGGAGGAGGAGGAGGAGGAGGAGTAAGGCATTCTATTTCTCCCCTTTACCTCTGTTGTTCTTTTCCCTCCATTCTTCCTTATACATGCCCTACCTCCCTCCCACCACCACCACCACCACTACCACCACCACCACTACCAGTACTCATCCCCTGAAGCAGGTCGTCCTTCTGTGAGCCGTTGTTTGATGCGCCTCTCAATGCCTTTCATCTTCCTGGCCGGCGTTAGAGAAGGCTGGGGATGCTACGGTATACGCCTCTGAGTCTTGGTGACACTAAGAAAGAGTAAGTCTGGTGTCTGCTGTCTGCTGTCTGGCCTCCACGCATCAGGCAGTAGGTGAAAGGTGCAGTGAGGGGGAGGGATGGGTGGAAGACCTTGCTGGTGAGGGAACGTATGGGAGGAAATGAGAGATGTAAGAAAGGGGAGTGGATGTGAGGAAAGAGGTTGTTGGTGAGAGAAGGGTATGTATGGAAGGGAGTGGAAGACGCTGGAAAGGGAATGGAAGTAGATAAATGGTTACTTGTGAGGGAAGGGTAAGCGAAGGGGTGTCTGGTAAATGGTGAGAGATGTAGTAGAGAGAGTGGGTGAAGGGAAAGGGTTACTGGTGAGGAAATAGTGAGATTAAATAGAAGCATGGGAGGAGGTAAGATGTTTAAGGAAAAGGAAAAAAAAAATGAAGGAAGGGAATAGGGGTGTGGGAGAAGAAAGAAAAGAAGCATATGGAAGGAAATAAAAGCTGTAAGGAGGGAAAGTCGTGGAAGAGAAGGTGACGATGTTGAGGGAGGAATGAAGGATAAGAGGTATGGAAGGGAGGGGAATGGATGGAAGGAATGGAGTAGGGAGCTAGAAAGGTGTGCGTAGGATGTAC
>NC_087153.1:3142500-3145000 GCF_035594125.1 Scylla paramamosain
AGACCTTTCTATTTTTTAAAGGTCCGTTTAAAGGGAGAAGAGACAAGAAGCTGTGAGATCCTAACAAGAGGAGGGGAGAGGAGGGGAGAGGGAGGAATGGGGAGTGCTGGCAGTCCTGACCCGATGATGACGAGGTCGTTAACGCCCTAACAGCCCTGACCTCCGACCCGGCGCGAGGGGAAGTGAGGGGAAGTGAAGAGAAGGGGTGTGGCAGGAAACGAGGGCCGGACTGGTGGTGGTGGACGGCAGAGAAGAGGGGAAGGATAAGGAAGGGGAGAGGAGGGTACCCTTTGTGGCTTTATTGGTAGTGGTGGTGATTGTGGTGGTGAATGGGTGAATGTGGTGTTGGTGGTGGTGATTTTTGCTGGTGTTTATGGTTGTAGTTTCGAGTTGTATTATTGGTGGTGGTGGCGGTGGTGGTGGTGGATGAAATGCAATGTGGTGGTGATGTCTGGGATTGCAGCGGTGATTGTGGTGGCATTCGTGGTGATTGTGCTGGGTAGATGGTGCGTACTTTGGGTGGGTTACGTAAATAATTGGTACAATGTTAAATGCCCCTGTTGAAAAAAAATCTTGCATGTTTACATATTTGCAGTACGATACTATTTTTTTTTTGCTCTATTCTTTTTTTCTTTTCATTATTATCACAATTTATTCTTTTTTCTTCTCTACCTCCACTTCCTCCTCCTCCTCCTCCTCTTCCTCCTCCTCCTTCTCCTCCTTCTCTTCTAGTCAAAACAACAAATAACAATAACTAACCTTACATACATTCTACAACAAGGCTCCTCTTCCAAGACAATGAATCATTTATTTCTAAGCGAAAAAAGTAAATAAACACCATAACTGCCTTTTTATAGTAGTAGTAGTAGTAGGAGTAGTAGTAGTAGAGGTAGTAGTAGTAAAAGTACCTATTAGTAGTAGTTGTTGTAGTAGTAGCAGTAGAAATCTATCAAACATCCGTTTCATAAAATCTTACCTATTATCCCACATCTCATTTTAAGCTTTGATGACAAATAGAGCAAGTATCACAAACAACCTCACATGGGCCAATAGATATGCTGCTGCCTGTGATTCCTCTGTGTTCCTTTACCTCTTCATGGTGGAAGGGTGGAAGGCTCAAACACTCCTCAGAGCAGGTCTCCCTCGTAAACACAGCCCTCCCGGAATCACAGACGACAATAGCTCCGCGCTCTGATGGAAGAACGATCAAACCCAGACCACCAACTCGCCTCGCTCTGTTGTTCCCTCTTCCCTCTCTCGTGTCCTCGCCCCGTGACCCCTCCCAACCCTAACGCCACACACCGCCACAACAACTGCGCTCAATGACTCTGTGTGTGTGTGTGTGTGGGCTGCTGCTGGTGGAAGGTCGGCCAAAAGGGAAGGATGAAAATAAAGAAGAGATGAAGGCAGTATCTGTCTTTTACATCCTAGAGATAGAGAAATACTAGCTAACGTGAAATTAACCTAGTAAAAACTAACATAATTTTTGCCCATCTTGAAATACCAGCAATCTTAGTTACTATTCTAAGCAATACAGAAGTAAGGGGGGTCATGTAAAGTTTTTCTCGGTGTATCTGCTATATTCGCTCTAAGGAAGAACTGCAGTCGAATCATTAGAGAATGTACTTGTATAATACTACCGGAACCTCCTGCCTGCTTCAAGAGGAAGGTTTCAAGACACTTATCCTCCAGTTCTGAATTATCGTATTCGACCTTTCTTTTAGGGGATGGCGTTATCAGCGAATCTTTTTTTTTCGTACTTTTTTGTTGTCCTTGGTCAGTGCCTCTCTTACATAAAAGAAAGCCTGTCTCCCTGCCACCTTCTCCGTAAGTACCAAAAACAACAGAAAATACAAAACCGAACATTGAGGTTAACTGACAACCAAAGACTTCATTCAGTCCACATATGCAACAGAGCCGCTGCACACACAGGCGTGAATTAAGCCCCTAGAAAGAGCAGGAAAAGAAGAGATATTCAACTTATATAAAAACTAAAAATTCTTACAAGCAACAACAACTGAACACCTGAACACATTCAAAAAAGGATTCCCGTCAACCAGCTAGTAGTGCAATGATGAACCACTGCCTTTCCCGCCGCTATCATAACAAACAAACAAGAAGTACTCACCACGCTATCTTGACTACTTACATCAATGACCATGACCACCTGTAAAGAAAAATAAATAAATAAAAGGAAAGAAATACGCAAAATAAGCACCAGATGAGAATACGAATAAATGAAAAAGAAATTATATCTTGAAAAGCGAGTAGGTAAATACAAGTAAAAATACAAGAGAATAAATTATGGAATGAAGGAAAATATACTGTAGATATGTGTGCAATAATGCCTGGATGGGTAATAAATGACGAGAGAGAGAGAGAGAGAGAGAGAGAGAGAGAGAGAGAGAGAGAGAGAGAGAGAGAGAGAGAGAGAGAGAGAGAGAGAGAGAGAGAGAGAGAGAGAGAGAAATAGCAGAAGACAGACAGACAGAGATTCTTC
>NC_087153.1:3150000-3152500 GCF_035594125.1 Scylla paramamosain
ATTAGTATGCTATATGATAATTAGATACTACTTCTTCTACAACCACTACTATTATATCACTATACTACTAGTACTGCTGCTGCTACTACTACTACTACTACTACTACTACTACTACTACTACTACTACTACTACTACTACTGCCCCTGCTGCTATTACTGCTATTAGTACTACTACCAATACTTCTGTTAATCTAACTACAATAATAATAGTAGTATGAATAATATAGTAGTAGTAGTAGTAGAAGTAATAATAATAATAATAATAATAATAATAATAATAATAATAATAATAATAATAATAATAATAATAATATACCACGAGCATTTCACTGCACGTACACGCTACAACATCAAGGACAAACATCATCATAATCACCAACAACAATATCGGTGTCACTGATAACACACGCAGCATTAACATCAAACAACAGAACAAGCAAGAGTGGCGGACAGAGACATCAGGAGGCAGGATAGTGGGGGGGTGATAGGGGGAGAGCGAACACCAGCAGGGAAGGTAGAGGAGGAAGAAGGGTGACAAGGAAAGGGAAATGACTAGCAAAAAAGAAAGATGCTTGGTATGAGGAAGGTAAAGAGTCTTTGAAAGGGGATACGTATGTTCTGGCAGGGTAATAAAGAGGTCTGGCTTGGAAAGGAGAGAGGGAGAGAAAGGTCTGGAAAGGGAGAAAAAAGAGATCTGGGATGGAGAGGAAAAAGGCCTGGAAGAGATTGAATAGTAGCTTGAATGGAAGAGGAGGAGTCCTGGTGGGAGAGACTAAAAGGCCCTGGCAGGGGAAAGAGGTCTGGAGGGGGAGAGAAAGACCTGGAAATACTAGAGGAATGTCTGAAATGTAGGGAAAGAAGTGTGGAAGGGAATGAAAAAGGCGGTGAGCAAGAGGAAGCGGTCTGGAACGGAGAGAAAGGGTCTGGATGGAAGGAAGAGGCCTTGGAGAGGAAGACAAGAAATATGGAAGTGAGAGAAAGAAACTTGGAAAGGAAAGAAAAAGGTCTGTATATGAAAGGAAAATGTCTTGGAGGGAGAGAGAGAGAGAGAGAGAGAGAGAGAGAGAGAGAGAGAGAGAGAGAACGAGAGAGAGAGGCTGGGAAGAGAGGAAAAAGAGGACTGAAAAGAACAAGAAAAGGAAAAGGAAAGAGGTCTGGAAGGGAAATAGAGAGGTCTAGAGGAAAGAAAATTAGATATGAAAGGAACAGAATGATTTGGAAAGGGGAAGGAAACGATTAGCAGGGATGTGATTGGCTTAGCAGGGGAGAGGAAAAGGTCTGGCAGAAGAGAAAGAGACGAAGCAGGTAAAAGGAGAGACTCATGAGGAAAAGAGGCGTGGCAGCGAAGACAGAAGACCGGTGGCAGGAGGAAGAAAAAATGGAAAGATGACAACCATATCATTTCTTCCTTAAAATCCTGTTCCGTGATCCCACAAATTGGTACAACGAAAAACGCTGGAAGGCACCACCACCACCACCACCACCACCACCACCACCACCACCACCATCCACTGCTCCTCCTCCCTCATCGTCCTCAACACCACGACCTCGTTCTCCACCATCATCACTTCCCAATCTTATCCATTCCTTCCACAACCGACCAGCTCTTCCTTCCTTTATTATTATTCCTCCTCCTCCTCCTCCTCCTCCTCCTCCTCCTCCTCCTCCTCCTCCTGGTCTTCTCTTTACAGTTCATCGGGTGAGATAAAAGTCCCCGGTCCAAAGATCATAATAACACACTTGGGATCGTATCGCCGCGCCGCACATCTCCATCACACTCCCTCACGGCGCGACCAAGCCACAGGGGACACCAACCCCCGGCACAAGGCGACAGGAGAGGAGGAAGAGATGGCGGGCACAACTTGGGGTTCACGTGATGTAAAGCAACACACACGCACACACACACACACACACACACACACACACACACACACACACACACACACACACACGAGGGGCTCATCACCAAGAACACTGCCAAAGGGTATCTGGAGGCGGTGACATCGTGATGCGTGGCTCGCCTCAACACACAGTCAGGGCGGCGTGCAGACAGGGGACGCGGTTGTCTGGCATTGTGTGGGCGTGCTCGTACGTGCATGCATGTGGGCGTGCGGGCGTGCGGGATCGGTTCCCTGGAAACACCACGACAGTCGGTGTTTGCAGTGGTTTGATGGCGTTTTCGTGCTTGTCTCTGTTTTTGTGGTCTGTGGGCGGCTTGCGGCAGCGATGATGGTGGTGGCGGCGTGGGCGGGTTCTCAATACAGTGTGTGGGCGGCGCCGCCACTCCCACCCGTGTCACCCAACCTCCGGAGGCAGAGAAAACTGACCTGCCTTCCTACACACCCTACCATGTGTGTGTGTGTGTGTGTGTGTGTGTGTGTTGTGTGTGTGTGTGTGTGTGTGTGTCTAAGTTTGCTTCTCCAGTATTTATGTAAGGTAAACATATGCGCTTCCTATAAATCTCGTGTTAACTGCCGAAAATACTCCCCTACCATTACA
>NC_087153.1:3157500-3197500 GCF_035594125.1 Scylla paramamosain
ATATCAATAAAAAGTATGCGATTTTTGACAGATTGTTATCAATTAAAATCAGATTATTAAAATACCTCGTTTTAAAAGATAAAGAAACCTGTTGTGATTTCATTAAAAAGCCAACAATAAGAATGCCGGAGCGGGACGTGACGCATTGCAGTTATTACTCTCCCATTCTTTTTAGATCAGGATAGAAGTTAAAGATGAGCTAATATGTTTTGACAATTGTACGCCTTATCATGTATCTTTTGTGACATTCTCTCTCTCTCTCTCTCTCTCTCTCTCTCTCTCCTCTCTCTCTCTCTCTCTCTCTCTCTCTCTCTCTCTCGCCCGTAATGTCTCCCTGCCCACCCTTTTTCCTCCCTCTCACCTTCCATATTTATCACACGGAGGGGCGGGAAAGACAATTACACGGCGACCTGTCTCCACTTTCCTCCAGGTACTCGTCAGGTACCTCACCGAACACGCAGGTAATTATGGAGACACCTCCCTCCTCCTTGCCTCCTCCTCCTCTGCCAGGTCCCCTAAATGCCGCTGCGGCCTGTCACAACCATTACAGCGTGAAGGAGGTCGGGCATGGCTGGTATAGGCAAAGAAAGGAGTTACCTGTGTGTGTATTACGTGCATCACCTGGGAAATAATTAAAGACAGGTGATGCAGCATGGCTCGGCTCAGCTCTCTATATCAAGTCTTTGTTAAGTGGTACATAGTTTGGGGTGCGTTCATTTGTCTCGGATGTATTAATTTATTCTATACTGTCTTGTTCCTAGTGTGATTTAGTTTATTTTTCCCCATTGTCTCATGTTTAATGATGCAAAAAGTTGTATGATTGAAGTGATATCTTAGAATATTCATCTTTTATAAACTCTTGGTGTTTTGTTTTTCTTTGTAATTTAACTTTTCTTCTATCAAACTGAATATTTCTAATGTTTTACGAAAGATATGGATTTTTTATATATATATTTTTTTTTAACATTTGAGTCTCGCGACACAAGCCAGAATTCCGTTATAGCACGTACAATATATTGAGATATCCTTTTTTATTGCATTTCCAGTTTTTATTTGCTTCGGCTGACTTGTTTATTCCCCTCTCATTACTCTGTTTCCTTTCACATTTTCCGTCACCGCTGAGTATACAGATACCTCGATTTATTAACTCGTGAGTCATGCACCACATTGTCTATAAATCTTGACTTTGTACATGTAAACGACCTCTCTCTCTCTCTCTCTCTCTCTCTCTCTCTCTCTCTCTCTCTCTCTCTCTCTCTCTCTCTCTCTCTCTCTCTCTCCGCAGCCTTCATTTAGACCGCCCACCGCCGCCGCGTCTCAAAACAGAGCTGCTAATGAGCGCCGCGTCGCCGCCGTGTCGCCGCGGGCCAGGTGTGCTGCGGCCGCCCCGAGGTGCACGCCAGACCTCGTCATTTTTTGGACTGTGTAGGGTAGTGTGTCCTCAGCGGTTCATTCTTTTCTTCTTCTTCTTTACTCTTCGGTGTACAGGGGCTCTCTCTTCACCCTCTATCTATCTGTTCTTTATTCCGTCTGCGTGTCTTGTGTGGCTGTCCTGTCTGTGTGTCTGTCTCTGTGTTTGTTTCTGCATCTGTCTCTTGTCTGGTACTCAGTCCCTGTCTTAGTCCTTAGTATGGATGCTTCTCTCTCTCCTCTCTCTCTCTCTCTCTCCTCTCTCTCTCTCTCTCTCTCTCTCTCTCTCTCTCTCTCTCTCTCTCTCTCTCTCTCTCTCTCTCTCTCTCTATCTCTCTCTCTCCCTGCCTTAACACACACACACATGCACGGCCCTGTTCCTGATATCCCTGTGCTGTTGTTCCTCAAAAAGAAAAAAAAAAAAAAAAAGGGAGCCATTACGGTCCACTTGTCACTGTACCCTGGCTAGCTGCGCCTCGCCGCCCCATTAGCCTCCCTGCCACACCACACACCACCACACACCACACACCGCCGCCTGCCTGCCTGCCGCACCTCCCCTCAACACCACTCACTGCCGACCCTTCCTTCCACCCGCCCACCATAAGAACCATGCTCCCTGTATCGAGCTAATCTATATAACCATTACGATACCTCCGACCACCGGCTGACGACCTCCCAGGAGGCGGGATGACTCCACAGAGGCCGTCTGGAGGTCAAGGGAGGTCAGAGAGAACACGTCCGTCTCCACCACTCATTAGGGTCCATGTCAGTGCCGCGACGTGATCCTGACGAAGACGAGATGCCCTTGTGGTGAGGATGCAGGCGGTGCAAGCGTGAGGATGTTTCAGACTCCTCTCCACACCTCCCCCTCCCTTCCTCCTCCCTACTCCCTCTCCCTCTCTCTCCCTGACCTCTTCTCTCTTCTCCTTTCCCCTCAATCAGCGGCATCCCCCAGCCAGTCCCGGTCGCCTCTCCTGACCTAACTCACTCATGATCGATATTCAGTGTGCAGGATGTCTGGGTATCCTTCACTCTTTCTACTGGGGCCGCGTTAATTGACGCTCTTAACTGACACTGGTTCCTGAGGAGCAAAGCCCGCGTTCAGGATAGGTGCAAGGCATTCTGACGCCATCGAGGTGCTGAAAGTGTTGCACGTAAACTGAAGCGTTTGCATTGCGACTTAATAAGTATTACGAATTGTGCCTGACTAACGTTTTTTTTTTTTTTTTATCAAATAATTAGTACCAACATCATAAGCCTGCTGCCTGCCTTAACAAATACGGCTTAATAACACGGAAAAAAAATAAAGTATATAAATAAACAAATAGATAAATAAATAAATAAAAAACAGATAAATATAAGAGTAGCAATCTGCTAGCAGCATTTAGCGTGTCATTGATCCCTGAAACCGTCAGCAATCCCAGACAATGATTACAGCAGTCCTCGACTCAAACTATAGAAATTGGTCGCCACCATCTAAGCCCTTCAGGAACATATACTTTTTACTGCACTTAAATGATAAACGGTGAAAAGAGAGAAAGATTTTTGGCGCAGTAACAACAAAGTAATATGGCGCAGCACACTGAAATAACAACAAATAAATAAATAAACAGATAAAATAAAAAAATGAAATAAAAAACAAAATGTAATCAGCTACAAAAGACCGTAAGAACACATACAACCACCATAACCTCGACACAATTTCAATAACTGAGCGAAAAACAACTCCAGAATTTTCCCCGCAAAAAGAAACCCTCCTTCGTGTCTGGCGTGAGTCACCCTGCACAACACTGACGCTCTCCATGCAGCAAATCAGACACACACACACACACACACACACACACACACACACACACACACACACACACACACACACATACACACACACACACACAGACACACGGGGCCTCACATCACTTGTCGGGGCACAAAAAGGTAGATGAGAGCGAGCAGGATCCTCAGGCCTAACGTTACTCCTGGGAGGGGATATAAAAAGAAAGATTGAGGTGGCTATGGGAAATAAAAAACCACCAACCCTCCCAGGGAACAGCCGACGCCATAAGCTACAAAAATGATCGCCTACAGTAGTTCCTCGCCGCCAGGACGCATCTCTTCGGTCTTCCTCTCGCGAAAAAAAGGCACACTGGCCGAAGATAAAGGTTTATACTGGAAAGGAAAATTCAGCAAAGGACAGGATGAAAAACGTGAAACAGCAAGACAGATGACGATGAAGAAAAAAAGGATGAAAATGAGTATAAGGAGGAAGACAAGGAGGAAAACGAGGAGGAGGAGCAATAAGCACAAAACTGCTCGCCGGGAGGAGTGAGACAAACGTTCCTGAGGCAGAATAAAATAAGCGTTCCTCAGCTGGAGTAAACAAAAGCCTTTCCGTGCAAGAGGTATACAACGCGAGCTTTTTCTTGCCAGAGCTAAATGCCGACTTTTGCTTTTTTATATTTCTTTTTTTCGTGAATATGATGCTATGCAAATATTTTCTGACAAGAGGAAAACTCAAAAGCTTTTTCTTGCAAGAGCTACACGAGAGAATTCTTCTTAATGAAGAGGTTTAGCGGACGGCTGTGCGAGGGGGGAAGGGAATGTATTAGAATATTTCTTAGAAAAAACGACACCTTTTTTTTCAGAGGGTACTTAGTTAGATATAAAAATGTGGAGGTGGAAAGTGTGGATTTGGAACTGTAGTGGCGGCGGTGGTTGGTTTTGGTGGCAGTGGTGGTGATGGTGGTGGCGGTAGCATTAGAGTAGCAGTGGATGTTGTGGTGCTGGTGGTGGGAGACTGGACGTGATGGTGGTGGTGGTGGTGGTGATGGTGGTGGTGGCGGTGATGGTGATATTAAAGTGGGAATGGATGCAGTAGAGGTGAAAGAAAACTTGCTGTGGTGATAGTGGTAAAAAAGAGAAAGAGAGAGAGAGAGAGAGAGAGAGAGAGAGAGAGAGAGAGAGAGAGAGAGAGAGAGAGAGAGAGAGAGAGAGAGAGAGAGAGAGAGAGAAGCGTTAAAGAAGCTAAGCGATGTTCCACTGGTGCTGAGGTGAAGGTAGAGTGCAATGAATGTAATAATAGTGAGAGTGGTGAAAATAATGGTGAAATTAAAAGATGCTTTACAATATTACACAAAAATAAAAACGTGTGTTGACGGGAAAGTGAAGAAAGAGAATGTTGTGATGGTGATGGTGACGGTGGTGATGGTCGTGAGGGTCGTCGTGGTGAAAATGGTGATGAGAACGTTAATAGTAGACAGATATAATAACGAAAAGCCGAAATATTTATGTAGTACTTATCTTTTTGTTGTTATATTCCACATAATTTCCTTACGTTCACCTCATCCCATCCCTCTCTCTCTCTCTCTCTCTCTCTCTCTCTCTCTCTCTCTCTCTCTCTCTCTCTCTCTCTCTCTCTCTCTCTCTCTCTCTCTCTCTCTCTCACTAAACAACTTTCTCAATCTAGCCTCACTTCTGCCCTCTCCTCTCATTCCTCTTTCCCTCGTCCGCCTGAAAGAAAGAAGGAGAGAGAGAGAGAGAGAGAGAGAGAGAGAGAGAGAGAGAGAGAGAGAGAGAGAGAGAGAGAGAGAGAGAGAGAGAGAGAGAGAGAGAGAGAAATATCACTCACCAGCTCGCCTTCCTACCCCATCTTTCCTTCACTCCCTCCCTCCCTGCCTCCCTCCTCCTCCGCCTCCTCCTCCGCCTCCTGCGCCTTGGTTGTGTTCTTCTCTCCCCACAAGGCGGCTGAAAGGAACGCCAGGCCCCACGGGAACCTTGTTAATCGAAGTGGAGCGTGGAAGGGTCCAGATAAGGCGTGTTGGGCCCAGCTTGCAAGGCGCCCTCGGGACCCCCTCTGACAAAGGCCTTTACGTGTTGCACCGAAATTAAAACAGATTCGAAATTTTGGGTCTACATCAAGCCCAGGGAAAGGGGGAAAGGGGGAGAAGGTGGGAGATGGGGTCTTAGTGGAGGTGGTGGTGGTGGTGGTGGTAGTGGTGGTGGTGGTAAAGAGCCGCTTTCATTGTTAGAGGAACACGATGTCGGACAAAAGAAGTTACAAAGGACTCCAGGGTGTTAGGGATTTGTTGATTTCGCCGACGAACAAATACTCGCGCCGTCGTCTATTCAAGCAGAAGGAGAAGCAGTATGTTTTCCCTGCCACTACCACCACCACCACTGACTCTGACTCTCTCTCTCTCTCTCTCTCTCTCTCTCTCTCTCTCTCTCTCTCTCTCTCTCTCTCTGCGTCCCTTCCTTCGATTAACGGTGGCTATTGAAAGGTGAGGAGTCAGAATTGGACTGTCGCAGGAGCCAACTTTTGGTGTCGGGATGAGGAAGGTTAATGACGCCACTGTTTAGGGGGCGAGGCGATTAGCGACAACTGGGGGAGGATAATGTAGCTGGTGTTGTGGAGGACGACGTCTCTTCGGGGGAAAGGACGCGTTCAGGCTAAAGAGGGAGAGGAGCAGAGGAAGGCACAAGAGGAAGAAGAGGAGGAGGAGGAGGAGGAGGAGAAGAAAGAGAAGGAACGTACTCAGCGTATTTGTAACAATGTGTCCTTTTTATTAATTTTACGTCCTGAATTGCAGTGATTGCCTTAATTCATTCTTTCGCTGCTATTTGACACATTTTTCCTCAACCATTAGCCACTCAGAGACATTTCTTCTAGTTGTACAGCCTCCTCCAAAAATTATACCCAGTAGAAAGTACAAAATCTATCCTTTTTTTTTTTAATCCTCTTCTTTCTGGTGGATGTTTGTTAAGATTTCATGCATTGCTTCTAGTACTGTGAATTGTTGCCCATCGTAGCGAAAAGGTTCAAACGACACTGTTCATAATTAACAACTCTACCATCTTTCTACGTGACTTATTGACTGAACATTCTCAGGGATGACCAGCCAGCAGATATTGACATAACCTCCTCGCTAGTGACTTAGTAAATACGCATGCACTTCGGTAAATGTAATGGCAAAATAACTAAAATATCTTTTTTTTTTTTATTTTCTTACTTTCAATTACTTATTACTTATTGTTTATTCATAAGGTACTTTCCTTTTTTCACTCATCTCTTCTCATACATCTACACAGTACATTCACATAGCACGTCCTCACCACATTCTTTTACGCTCTATTTTCCATTCTTTCTATTCTTTCCTCCCCCTCCTTTTCTTATTTTTACCCCTGTCACTTGCAGCATATCCCGGCGGTGCAGGAAGCCAGAACGCCGCCTCAGTGAACGCAGCAGACACAAGGAGAAGAGATTGGTAGTTAACAGTGTGTGTGTCTTGGAGTGTTACAACTGGAAGGTGTGAGGGCGTCTTACAGTGTGTTTCTCCTCCTCCTCCTCTTCCTCGTCCTCTACCTTCAGCTCCTCACCCTCCTGACCAGCGGCCCTCGTCCCACCCTCCTCCCCAGAGACGCCACGCCATGGGGAGAGCGAGGGGGCGAGGCGATGAGCAGGGACAGAGAGGGGAGGAATGGCAGGCAGAGTGGCGGCGCGAGATACACGGGGAAAAGGAACAGCGAAAAGGAAATAGCGAAAACTTATAGGTGCGCACATACCGCGGGGAGAGAGAGAGAGAGAGAGAGAGAGAGAGAGAGAGAGAGAGAGAGAGAGAGAGAGAGAGAGAGGTCAATATTGACAGGAACCTGACGAGGGGGAGAGGAGCAGTACTGGACGTCTTCCGGAGGGTGGCGGCGCTACCCAACACGGGACAGGGGACGCTCGTGGGAAGATGTGAAGGAGGAGAGATAGAAAAAAAAAAAAAAAAAACGAAAACACCAAATATTTGCTCTAAACATCAGTACATCCAAAGATTCTACTGCATTAATATTACTATTACTATTATTATTATTATTATTATTATTATTATTATTATTATTATTATTATTATCATTATTATTATCATTATTTCATTGCTATTTTTTATTTTTTTTTATTATAAGTCAATAATTATATTCATTACTGTTTTGCTGTATTTCCATTTGGCTAATACCGATATTACCACGAAGAGATAGTGTGTGTGTGTGTGTGTGTGTGTGTGTGTGTGTGTGTGTGTGTGTGTGTGTGTGTGTGTGTGTGTGTGTGTGTGTGTGTGTGTGTGTGTGTGTGTGTGTGTGTGTGTGTGTGTGTGTGTGTGTGTGTGTGTGTGTGTGTGTGTGTGTGTGTGTGTGTGGGCGCGCGCGTGTGTGTGTTGCTTTTGATGCATGAATGTGATCATATACATTTAACGTTTAATTTCGATAAATAAAAAAGTCATATTTACATGTATTTTGTTAAATGTATGAAATCAGCCACTCGATTAATAATGCCGTGTAGGGATGTATGTCGACAATTATCAACAAAAACTCATTACTGGCTGCTATTGAATACTAATAACCAGCGTGTACAGAGAGTGCTATCACACAGGGAATTCACATCGGCACACTCATATTCCCCAATCACTGGAGAGGCCACACAATTACCCAACACACAAAACATACACGCACTAAATACTTTCACCTCTTTATGTTGAGAATATTCCTGCTATATAAACAAGAAAAAAATAATACACATAGAAAGTCACATGAATCCGAAAACATTTATATCTTCAGGTGTGTATCTGTTGAGGCTGAAGGAGTCATGTTACCTACGCGAGTGGGGAGATGGACAAGAGTCATCCTTCAGCAGTTCCTCCGGGTATAGGATGTGTGCTTGCTACTTACGGTAACACACAAGTAAATATCTATATATGCATAATTGTTTACGCTGAAGAAGTTATGGTATCTATGCAAGAGTAGAAAAACACACGTTAGGTAAAGAAACGAAAGAGTTGTATTCTTCAGCAATTTATCTGGATTCATTCTTCCTTCTTATTGCAACAACAACCCACCACCATGGTAGTCTGCCTGTGCCTCAGCTCACGCACGGGATGTAGTAATGGAGGTGCACGGCGCTTAAGTCACTCAGGTGGTAAAAGGTAAGAAAGTTAAGTGTAATACTACCTCTGACCAGTCACTATACTTATGGTAACACTGTCAAGGTGAGAATAGGAAAATCACAGTGTATAAATATTTTTGACTTTTACTGTGTACTATCCTCTGAACACACGGTTAAGGCTGGGATTGTAAGTGCACGGTACAAAATTATCTCTGACTTCACTGACCGTTTTCATGAACACCTGACCCATATGATCTTGTTACAGCGGCGCCGTAACTCAACGAATCAATGTAACTAACCCTTTGCACTCAGCACTGCACTCCCCTGCAGAAGAGGCACATCATAACAAAGCAATCCTCGAAGTGACTCACCAAGGGCCAGTCAAGGCTACATCACAAAAATATACTGGCATGCATAAACACAAACTTAACTACACATAGAGTCTTTGAAGGCTAATCGACTTAATCTTTGGAGCCTGAGCCTAAACACAAACAGTAAAACAAGCCTTCCCCATCCCATCCTCCCCTTCCCTCACCGTCCCTCCTCTTTCCCACCTTCCTCACTCCCTTCCCCACATGTTCCCCGACGCCGCAACTCATTTGAAGAACAATAAAGGGATGGGGAGGGGAAGGGAGGGAAACGGAAAAAAAATAGGGGATTTAATGGAATTACATATGCAAATTGGGTCATTTATTCTTCTTACTGTTTCTACTCACCCACTTACCCCGAGTTTTTGTGTTTTTTTGGTGCCGGTGGGAGTGAGTGGCGAGGGGCGAGGGAAGTGATGCGGGGGAAGTGTTTTCTGGGTCGCGACGGGCGGAAGACAAACCGAGGAGTGATTTCTTCCGGTGGAGACAAGAGGGAGGGCTGTCTTGTTAGTTGTTGTGATAAGGGAAGTGATGGTGGTGGCGGCGGTGGTGACGTCTGTGTGTGTGTGTGTGTGTGTGTGTGTGTGTGTGTGTGTGTGAGTGACGGGTGTACATGTGTGTGTAGAAGGGAGACTTAAAGGTATGATGATGATAATGATGACGGTGATAATTATGAGGTATGTTGTGGAGGTGGAGGGGAAGGGGTGGTTGTGATGGTGGTGGAGGTAGAAGGGAAGGGGTGGATGTAGCGGTGGTGGAGGTGGAGGGGAAGGGCTAGATGTGGTGGTGGTGGAGGTGGAGGGGTCACATAGGTACACACGCTGTATCCATATAATCACGTCCCTCTCTACGGTGACCTTCGAGTTACGTGACACAGTACTTAGCGGTGACCTTGCGTGTCTGTCCTTCATTACCATTATATAAGTGGGTATGTTTTTTTGCAGTACTGTCATCATCCCCTTTTTAAGTTTGTCATGGGTTTATTTAACTATTTTACTCTCTAAATGGATTTTTTTTTTGTCAGTTGTTTGGTTTGGTGTTTTTTGCAAAAGACGTGGACGAAAAGTGGATGAAACCATTTTTTCTCTGTCGTCTTCATTGGCAATATTTAAATGAAATATCAGTGTGACGCTTTGATGTTTAAACTGCGCGATACTTTATTTCAAAGATCTCTTCTAGTTTTGCATATTCACTTACTATCTGTATACTTCGCATTCCCCCCAATGTTTTAATACACTTTTCACTTTCTCTTCCGCTATGGACATTCACATGTTTATCTACAGTCGCATTCTTTCACGCTTTTCCTAATCTCTCCTTATTCTCTTTTACTTAATACATTCATACATTCATCTACATTACATTCATCCACACTACGCCTGCCAGAATACAAGATCCATCACCTTTGAGGCAGCAGCAGTACCAATACCTGCCTCCACACCAACACGCTACAACTAATCCCTCGCCACGTCACCAAGCCGAAGTAGAAAACATTAACTTATTACTTTCTTTCTAGGACTTTCACCTCCATCACGGATCCTCTTCCTCTCACTGCTCTTTCTTTTGTTTGCCTCAGTCTCTATCTTGTTTGCCGGAGTCTGTTGTCGAGTGTTGGTTCTTCCACTCCCTCATCTCCCTTTCCTCCCCCTCCTTCTCCTCCTTCCCTCTCATCCTCCTCCTCCTCCTCGTCCCCATCCCTTCCATCGCCGCTGGGACCGCCAGGTGACAGAGGGACACCTTTAGGGGACACGCAGGGACAGGTGAGGCGAGGGAGGTGACGCGTGAGCCATTTCCCGCCGCCGCCCACCCACCGCCGCGCCAGGCTGAGGGGCGGCATGTAGGGATAGAGTATGGAGGGTGTGCTGTTTGAGTGTAAGGGATGAGACTGTGGGTGTAAGAAAAAGAGGAAGGAGGAGGAGGAGGAGGATGAGGAGGAGGAGGAGGAGGAGGAGGAGGAAAAGAAGAAAAAGGAGAACAAGAACAAGAAGAATAAGAATAAGAGTTAGAACAAGAAGAATAAGAACAACAACAACAACAACAACAACAACAACAGCAACAACAACAACAATAACAATAACAACAACAACATGATAATAGTGGTGATAACCAATAAAAAAAAAAGGATCACTAACTATAAGAGGTAGGAATGCTCAGTCTGTGTGATTTTAAGTCACAACTAACTTATTGACCACAATGTCAATAAGTAACACAAACTGAAAAAAATAATAAATAAATAAATATATATCAATGAATAAATATGCTAACAGACAAATGAATAAATAAAATAGAATAAATTAGTAAAAGAAAGCAAGGTTTTCAAAATTCTGACTACCAAAAGTTATTAAATAAATGACACCTGAAGAGACAGAGCGTATCCGGCGTGCAGATCTGTATCGCGGCCCTTTCGTGATTCAGAACTATACATTTCCTGTGAGCGGAGCAGTCCAGTATTTACAGAACGTATTTTGTGCGGCATTGCTGTATAAAGTGCTTTCATACGTCCAATTCAGGTGTACCGAGTATCTTCATTGAAAAAATATGGACAAGCAGAGCACAGAGTAAGGTGGTGATACTATTTCCATTATATTACAACGACTATGCGGCAACAGTCTGAGCGAATCACTTGTTCAATGATGGAAACAAATAGTGGAGGGAGTGACAGGAGGGAAGACAGCCAGATAGTACGACCATTACCACCTTAACCGATGAGAAAAAAAAAAAAAGAATAAATAAATAAAAAACTGAAACATTAAATCTGAACCAAGATGATGAGGCAAGAATGGCACAAAACTCACAAGGAACTTACAGAAGAAAGAAACACCCGCGCCCACCGCCCCATCCCAGCCCTCAGCCTCCCGCCGCTCTGCCACTCATTGCATTGGGAAGGTTATGATATCAGGTGACCATAAGAACACGGGAACACGAAGACAAGGAGGAGAAGGAGGTGGAGGAGGAAAGAGATTGTTGAATTGGATGTGTAGGAGAAATCTTAAGGAGACAGTGGAAATTTTGGGGTCTCTGCTCCCTGCTTTCAATGGTGAAGAGGTGCACGACTTACATCCGAGGCGAGGCGAGGCATGGCTGAAAGAAGGAAAGGGAGAGCAAAGGAAATACTCGTTGGAAAGAAGGATGAAAGGGAGAAGAAGGGCGAAGATATTACTGAAGGATGAGAAGGGAGTGTGAGAGGGAGAGAGGGGGTGGAGGGGGTGCGGGTCTGTCAGATTTACGTCAGAACAATAGCGTCTCATAAATACCCTCAGTAATTGCCCTCCGACCACAACTACTGCGTCTCACATTACCGTCCCCTATTAGTCGCCCTCTTTGAACGCCACCACACCACCACGCCGCTCTGTCGTCTGTATTCACCTTCACTTCCTCCGTCTCATCCATGGCTCCTCCACACATTTCTCCACCACCACTACTCTCTAAAACCACTACCAGTAATTCCACTTAATATCCAAATCATTCATTTAACTCCAGATTAGTCCACATACACACTACTGCCACTATTTGCTGATAACTCACTACCATGTCACGTAGCTACAGATCTCTTCCTCCCATCCACCTCATCTCGTCACCTGCACACTCACATACGCGTCTTATCAAATTCTTCCATTGTTCCTTGTTCCTCCTTTACCTCTTATCTCATCCACGCACCTCCACTCAGTTCTGCACCTTTATGCTTCCTTCTCCTCCACCCGTCTCTCTCTTTACACTACACGTCTTCTATCTTGTCACCTACGCAGTCTCTTCCAGTTCCTTCCTGCTTCATTCTTACACATGGCTGCTTGCTTCCCTACCTTTGCATCCATCTATTTTATTCCACAGCTACGCCTCGCATTCCACATTTCCCTCGCATTTCCCCCTTCTTTCTTTCTCTACGCCTCTTTTTTACGCCACCTCGTCATTTCATCATCTTCCACATCCATTCTCTAATCATATTTCATTCTTTTTCACATCTCTTTCTCCTCCTCCTCCTCCTCCTCCTCCTCCTCCTCCTCTTCCTCCTGCCATTATCTTTTTATTTTCTCTCTCTCTTTCTCTCCGTACCTCCCATCACTTATAATATGTATTTTTTTTTTATTCGTCCCCTTTCTACCTGTTGTTCATAATCCGTGTAATTTCTGTATTTTCTTTATTTATTTTGTCGTTTTATATGGAATAACTCATTACACTTGGTGAATTACATACAGATTCTCTCTCTCTCTCTCTCTCTCTCTCTCTCTCTCTCTCTCTCTCTCTCTCTCTCTCTCTCTCTCTCTCTCTCAACCAATTTCCCTCCCTACTTCCCACTTATCCTCTTTCCTTCCATCTTTTGCTACTCATTCTCTCTCCTTCCTATATCCCTTGACCCCCCCCCCTCTCTCTCTCTCTCTCTCTCTCTCTCTCTCTCTGCCTCCCTCCATCCTCCATCCCCTTCCTTCCTTCCTTCCTTCCTTCCTTCCTTCCTCGCCCATCTCATTCCCTCCTAAGAGACGCAAATATGGCCACGGTCAGAGGCGGCGGCAGTATCCCTTTCATTCTCCATATCCGGCGATAAACAGAGGCACGATAGCCGTCTTGAGGGGATGGATCAACATTTCATCAAGTATGCAAATTTACCTCCGCGGGTGCATTTTGAGGGGGCGAGGAGGACGAGGTGGTGTGTGTGTATATGTGTGTGTGTGTGTGTGTGGTATAGTGTGGTGTTAGGAGATGGATGCCGTGGTATAGAAATAAAGGTAATAATGAGGGAAGACAGAAGGAGAAAAAAGGAATGGAAGAGAATAAGAGGATGGTGAAAGAAAAAAATAAGTATAGTGACATTATAGTATTAAGATAGTGAGAAATACTAATAATGATAAGCACACAATCTTAGTTACATGTACTGTACTACTACTACTACTACTACTACTACTACTACTACTACTACTACTGCTACAACACGCATACACACACAGACACACACACACGTTACAGTAACACTCACCAAGTTCTCCTAAGAGTGATGAGGCCAAGTACAACTGTGAAAAAAAAAAAACACGAAAAAGCAGAAGTTAGCATAGGTAAGCAGACGGAGGCAAACACTACACAAACACAGATGAATATACAGAAATGTCCGAGTTGATCAAAAATAATACGCAGGTAGTATATAAAAAAAAAACGGAAAAGAAAAAGAAAATCCTCCCGACCAAACCCTTTCATAGGTAACCATATATATATAAAAAAAAGGAGAAATGAGACACAAATAGTTACTAGAAATGAACTGATTAACATTAAGCTAGTAAGTTTTAGCTTCATACAATATACGGCAAATACTCCTTTTCTTTTTTCTTTTTTTTTTTTTTGTGTGTGTGTGTGTGTGTGTGTGTGTGTGACTACCTGCTTTTACTTTTAATGCAAATACCGTTCTTTACCGGATATTCACGTCACTTCATAAGTAAGCAGTAAGTACTCAGTAAACGCAAAAATTATAATCCCTGGAATATTCACATGTCAAAGGCCACCAGATGATGTAGATGTGGAAATATAGTCTTTGTATCAAGAGTTCCTTAAGGATTCTTCTGGTTTGGCTTCATGGCTTACTGTACAGCTTGTTTTCTTTTTGTTTTCTCTTTTCATCCACATCTTATACAACACTTCTTTGGGTCGCGAACGGGAACTGTTGTCGCCTTCTCGGTATGATTGTATGTGTACCTGTTCTGAGAGAGAGAGAGAGAGAGAGAGAGAGAGAGAGAGAGAGAGAGAGAGAGAGAGAGAGAGAGAGAGAGAGAGAGAGAGAGAGAGAGAGAGAGAGAGAGAGAGAGAGAGAGAGAGAGAGAGAGAGAGAGAGAGAGAGAGAGAGAGAGAGAGAGATTAGCTAGACCGATGTCCCCCATTTGTCGAACACGAAGCAGTTCTGATGTATCGTCCCGCGGGAAGGAAGAGCAAGGCAGCAGAAAGGGTCTGGAAAATCCGGTTAGGTCCGCGGGTCCGGGTATAATGGGTGTCCGCAAACAAGAATATCTGTCCCTTCCATTGTGAGGTTTGTGTGTCAAGTATTTGCATGAAATATTTCCTGTCAGTCCGCCTCGCAGGAACACAGAAGGGGCCGGAGGAGGTGGCTGGCTCGAGGGGGATGGGAGAAGAGGAAGTGGGGGTAAAGGAGGGTGGATGACTCCTTCTACTGCTGCTGCCGCTGCTGCTGATGGTGGTGGTGTTGACGGACGAGGGTGATGCTGCCTTTTCTTAATGAGTATTAGGTATAACAGTATTTCTAATGATGGTTTGTCTGTAAGTATTTTTCTAGCTTTATCCTTTACGTTTTTTTTTTTTTTAGTTTTGTTACTATTTCCCTCTTCAAAAATTAAACATTGTCATGCTCCTTCATTTTGAGCTGACTTTTGTAACTCTCTTCTTCACATCTTTTTATCTATATTTCACCGCCTTTTCTCTCTTTACCTCTAATATAAAAAAAAAATGTTTATGTTTTCTCAAGTAAAAATTTTTCCCTTTCATCTTTCATTCTTACTTCTTTGCCTTAGTTCCCTCTGTGAATGCTATCAAAACTTCGAATATCTTTTAGCTTTAATAATCTTGCATTCCCTTTACATTCCTACCTTTTTATTCACTTAGTGCTAAAGTATAATACAACAAAATATTTTCACACACACTCTGGTCATTCAGGTATCCAGTCTATATATCATACGTATATACTTTTACCTTATGCCTTATGCACTTCACTGAATTTACACGCGAGAAACATTTAAACATTCACAGCGTTATTATTTATTTACCACCGTGTTTGTCCTGCGGCCTTGGCACCTCGCGTCCTTCTTGTCCTCACCGCACATTTGTTTAACTTGGGCCTTCCCCTGACACGCCGCTGTATTGACCTCCTCCTGCCCTTTGATGGATGACTCCCGTGACCTGACCTTTCCTTACACTAATCCGCAAATCCTCCTGACCACGGAACTTTTGGCACGCTACATCTATTCACCGGCCACATCGCTGCACCGCCTCCATCACGCCACACCTTCACTATGCGCCTTCCCACGCCCACCACTGCACCCCTCCACCCCTCCCGCCCACCCCTCCCTCCCTCGTGGCGTGTGGCTCCTCTGGACTGGTCAATGAAGCTTCAGGTGCGCCGGGGAATTAAATTACTGATAAATACCTGCTATAAAGAAGTGAAGACCGGGAAAATGGAGGACGGCGAGAAAAAAAGGTATCAGTATTCATTAATTCATTGATTCTATTCATGGTAAATGGATTTTTCTTATAAATATGAAATTATATCACTCTGTTTTGACACACACACACACACACACACACACACTCATGTACGCCTCCCCAGCGTGGTCCTCCTCCCTCACACACACTCAACAGCTACAGCTAGAGAGTGTGCAGAAAGGGCGTGCAGGGTCATCCTTGGCCCTGCATACACCACCTATGAAGAAGCCCTGACCACCCTGAGTCTGTCCAGAATATCCACCAGGCACCGAGAGGCTCTGGAGAAGTTTGGGAAGGGACTACTGCATCATCCGCGTCTCAGAGACATGCTGCCGCCCGACGCGCCTCGCCCTGTCCGTGCCACCAGACACCACAACAAAATAACGCCCCTGAAGGCGCCGCGCACGGACCGGTACAGACTCAGTGCGATTCCCACCATGGTGCGAGCCATCAATCAATAGTATTTCCCTCCTAGATTAGTATTACCGTTAGGATTAATGTTAAGTTTTTCCCCATCCCCTATGTACATTTTCAGTTTGTCAACTGCCTAAATAATAAACCGTTTATTATTATTATTATTATTATTACACACACACACACACACACACACACACACACACACACACACGTGTAAGAGAGAGAGAGAGAGAGAGAGAGAGAGAGAGAGAGAGAGAGAGAGAGAGAGAGAGAGAGAGAGAGAGAGAGAGAGAGAGAAGGGGGTAGAGTAAGTTAGCTATCCTTCCTCCCCTGGGCTTGTTGGGAGGGAGGGACTAATGGAGGGAAGACAGGGAGCAGGGAAATAGGGTAGGAAAGAGGAAGCCGCTAATTAATGGAAATGAATGGGCAGGTTTCATGTATATATTCCTTTTATTCAAATTCATGTGGTCTATTCACTTTTTTTAGTATTGCATCTGTTTTACTTCTCACACCTCATATAACCTATATATTCCCCACCCATATTTCCTCATCCCCCTCTCGTCCCCCTTACTTATATTCCTGTCACCCCCTACGGTTTGTCTGCTTAGCTCATTCACTCCTCTATCGGGCTGCCTAAATTAATCACCCTCCTCCTCGTGGGCGTGGTTAGCTGGGCGTGGAAAGCTTATTTAAAGGACACGGTTGCTGCGGTGGCCGAGATGGGCGTTGTGTTAGTCGTGGGCAGCGATTAATTATTGGTGCACCGCTGCCAGTGTTGTTCTAATTCTGTCCAAGATGTTTTGTCGCTCTGTTCAACTCTCAGTGACATTAACTGTACCATGGTTAATTTTTTTTTTGTTTTCCTTATGTGCGTTATCTTCTCCCTCTCTTCTTTTTCTTGGCTCATTCTAGTTTCTTTTTCTTTTCTTTTTTTCTCTCAGTTACCTTCACTTTTTAACTTCTTGATCGCTGACGCTTGTCTTTCATATTACCTATATTTATCATTCTCTTTGTTATTGTTTCCTTCTTATGTTAATTGTTGTCTTTACCTTCTTAATTTAGATTTACTTGCGGATTGTATTCTTTTATCCATTTAGAGAATAACAGACAGTAACAGTTTTTCGTGTACGTCATAAGTTGTTTGATTAAATTTCTCTAAATCATCGAGTAGAAAACACAGAATAGCACAGTGGAAGGCTCTAGTCAATTCCATCGACCAAGGACGGATTCACATGAGAACCTGAATCAATCAAACATGGCAAATTCTTATTGTAATATAACTCACTTATGAGACTCAGTAATTTCCAGACACTTTGTAACCTTCCCTTCCTTTGATTTTTTTTTTCCTCCTCCCTCCCTTCCTTCCTTCCTTTCTTCCTCTCTCTCTGTCTACTTATAAGAACCGTCACGAACTTAAATCTCTCTCTCTCTCTCTCTCTCTCTCTCTCTCTCTCTCTCTCTCTCTCTCTCTCTCTCTCACACACACACACACACACACACACACACACACACACACACACACACCAATCCACTCTGTAAACGCCAGGTGATTTCACAGGTGTTCGCCACCCAAGTGCTCAAAAGTAAAATCGTTTGTATGTCATCTGATTTTATGGTGCAGGTGACACTTCAAGGGTGTTCCCACGGACCTCTGCTACTGCTGCTGCTGCTGCTGCTCACCGTGTCGCACTGTCAGACCTCCAAGATAGAGACTGATTTTTAAAAGTTTGGTAAAATTGTGAACAAAGGTGAATAAAAGTGAATGCCATCCTATTTTCCTTGTCTTCTCATGATGATGGAAGGTGAAACGCGCGCGCGCACACACACACACACACACACACACACACACACACACACACACACACACACACACACACACATGTCCTTGTCTCTCATTTTGCAGACCGAGGTTCCTACCCCACTCAGGTAGCACATGTTTTCAGTGAGTACACAGTTGCCGTCCTCGCTAAGCAGGAGGATGGTTGGGGCGCGTGGCGAATAAGAGCTTTCTGGGTAGTCCATAAACTGGACTGTATGAACCTCGGGCTGTCAGTGGGAGGGTAATGCTGGCAGGTGATCCTCAACACTACTGGCAAATTGCACACACACACACACACACACACACACACCACGTAGTGTAGTGGTTAGCACGCTCGGCTCACAACCAAGAAGGCCTGGGTTCGAATCCTGGGCGCGGCGAGGCAAATGGGCGAGCCTCTTAATGTGTAGCCCCTGTTCACCTAGCAGCAAGTAGGTACGGGATGTAACACGACCTCATTGTCCCGGTGTGTGGTGTGTCAGTGGTCTCAGTCTTACCCAAAGATCGGTCACTATGAGCTCTGAGCTCTTTCCATAGTGGAATGGCTGGCTGGGTGACCACCAGACGACCGTAGGTGAATCACACGCACGCACGCACGGGGTTTCATGATATGAACGCCAATTCATAAGTATATTTTGTATTCATTATATATATATACGAGTATATATATATATATATATATATATATATATATATATATATATATATATATATATATATATATATATATATATATATATATATATATATATATATATTTTTTTTTATGATACAGATGAAGCAGATGGTAATATAGATGAAGTAGAATTAAATGGTGATGGTTGCAGGGTCAAGTGGTTACATACATGAGTCATTATGATGGTGATGATGATCTTATAGTTGATTATTAAATTAAAGTAAAACAATTTATACAACATTACATTTTTCTCGCCAATCCTTTCAAGAAGGTGCATCACTGCTGAATAAAACTTACTGCAACGTGACATAAAACTTAATACAGACAAGTGCTAAGGGGAATTTTACAAAAAGGAGAGCTGCAGGAGGGTGACGCGAACCACAAAAATGGAGCGAGTGGAGACTGTCAGATGGAAAAAGAAGAAGCGAGGAGAAAATATGAGAGGAAGAGGGGGACGCAAAAATTAATATCGAGAGGATGACTTAATGGACTGAGCGAGAATGGGAAATGTAGTAAGTGGAAGAATGGCAGAATTTGTGAGGAAGAAGATGATGGAGAGATAAGATGTCCGTCTGCAGAGGGGAAGGGAGGGAGGGGGGAAGATGAAAAGAAGGAGGAAGGGAGAGACGGAAAGAGGGAGGGAGGGAGAAAAGAAGGCAGGGACAATTAAACACCTGTGAGGATACGGAGAGACAATCTTGACCGTGATCAGTCCCTCCTTCTCTCATTCCCTCCTTCCCTCCTTCCCTCCCTCCCCACACACAGCTGGACAATGATACTTAGGATATTTAGGGAAGGACTTAAGCACACATTCTTGAGCGAGCATATTAGTGTGCTGGAGCGGATTAAATAAGAAAGTTCCTCCCTCCAACTCTTCCTCCCTGTGCACTTCCGAAAGAAAATACATTTGTTGAGAAGGACGAATAAAAAGGAATATTTAGATTAATTTGTACACCAATGCTTATTAAGGGAGGAGGAGAAGGAGGAGGAGGAGGAGACGAAGAAGGCAAGCAAGAAGAAGGAGGAGAAGTTAAAGAAGATGAAGAAAAAAAAGAAGACGAAGGACAAAAGAACAAAAAGTCAAAGAAAACAAAATACTGGAAAGATAAGAAAACTAACACACACACACACACACACACACACACACACACACACACACACACACACACACACACACACACGTAGGCCCCAAATTAACCTGACCACAGCAGGTGTTGGTCAGCTGATCCGCTCCTTCCCACGTGTTTCCCTTTGTTTATTTATTAGCAGATGAATGGTATCGGGGATCTGCATCTGGGCCCACGCTACTTAGCCTTTGAAATCCAGCAGAGAGAGAGAGAGACAGAGAGATAGAGACGGGAGGTGGGGGAGGGAGCGTGGAGGAGGAAGGGAGGAAGAGGAGGGAAGAGTGGAATAAGAAAAGTGATGTGGATGGAGGTTGTGAGCTAAATGAGGTTTGAAGGGTTGAGGAGAGGGAAAAGATGGAGTGTAATGGAGATATTGATTGATTGATTGATTAATTGACTGAGTGATTAATTTTAGTGTGTAGCAACAACGTCCGAAGAGAAGGGGAGAGACTGAAGAATGGGAAGGGGTGAGATAGGAAATGGAAGACAGGATAAATGATAATGAAGATGATGATGATGATGATGATGATGAGGAGGAGGAGGAGGAAGAAGCGAAAAACTTAATTGTAAAGAAGACAGACAAAGAAAGAACGCCAATAAAAGAAATAATACTTTGCACTCGTACTACAATCAAATGTAGTGGGTAGACAAAAAAAAAAAAAAAAAAAGGTAAAAAGAGGAAAAATGGAGGAAGATAAGAACTCAGTCGTAAAGAAGACAGACTTAGAAAGAACCCCAATAAAATGAATAATGTTTTGCAGTTTACAAAATTCCACGCGTATAATAATTACATGTAGTGGGTAGAGAGAGAGAGAGAGAGAGAAAAAAAAAAAGAGGGAAATATTAATGTCATGTAGTTTAGAGAATTCCACAAGAAGTCAAATTATTACGAACAAATTCGAGCGGACAGGACAACCTCGTAATGTCTAATGATGGAGAGACGAACTTCATCATTAAAAGTGGAAAGATTCTTGGCTTACATTTCTTACAGGTAGATGCAGTGGCTGGGGGGGGGAGGGGGGGGGCCTTCTCCTCAACGACTGTTCTCAAGGCCAGTCATTAGGTTACATAAGATCCTGATGTATATAAGCTGTATGAAATAGAGTTAAGTTGTGTATACCTATTATTATTATTATTATTATTATTATTATTATTATTATTATTATTATTATTATTATTATTATTATTATTATTATCATCATCATCATCATCATCATCACCATCATTATCTTTACTGAGCAGGCGAGACTGAAGCTCAGCCTGTCTCCGTCTCGTCTCCTGCAAGTAGTACCTGAGGACGGCTGCTCACAGTAACGTTCATCAACACGCTTCACAATCAGCGTGAGAGATGTGCACGTGATTCCTTCCCTACTTATATGGTTGTTGTTGTTGTTGATGGTGATGGTGGTGGTGGTGGTGGAGTTGTTGTTGTTGTTGTTGTTGTTGTTGTTGTTGTTGTTGTTGTTGTTGTCGTTGTTGTTGCTGTATTACTACTTCTACTACTACTACTACTACTACTACTACTACTACTACTACTACTACTACTACTACTACCACTACTACTACTACTACTACTACTACTACTACTACTAGTAGTAGTAGTAGTAGTGCTGCTATATACTACTACTACTACTACTACTACTACTACTACTACTACTACTACCACTACTGCTACAACTACTACTAATAATTCTTTTTTTCTTCTTCTTCTTCTTCTTTTATTATTATTATTATTATTATTATTATTATTATTATTATTGTTATTATTATTATTATTATTATTATTATTATTATTATTATTATTATTATTATTATTATTATTATTATTATTATTATTACTATCATTATTATTATCATTATTTTTATCATCATCATCATCATCACCAACATTATTAAAATTTTCACAACGCGGCCTGGTGGAGTGATGGCTACCACTGGCTCTCCGCCCACGGGATCTAAGCCAGTTCTCTATAACAAGAAAAAAAGTTATTTCCGCTGCTGCTATTATTACTACCACAATTACTATCGTCATCACCATGTCACCGGGACGTGGGGATTTAGAAGGAATGTTCCTGCATTCCCCGAGTGTCGTAAAGTGGGGCCAGAATGGGGCGAGGACAGACGGCTGGGAAACCCTCCCTGCTGGACCCCCTTGCTTCTCACCAAAGAAAGAAAAAGATGGAAGACTTAGATTCTTTACATTTAATTCTTTTATTTCCTACTTTTTCTGTTTCCTTATCTGAAAATAACTTTATGTGTCAGATGGAAAAGGGAAAACTGTATTGTTTTTTCCCTTCTTTTTTTCTTCTTCTATGATATTGTAATCATTATCTCAATATTTATTAATGTCACCATTATCATCACCATTGCAATCATCATTATTAATATATCACCAATTACGTATCACCGTCACCGTAAAGTTCCCTCCCTCCCTCTCCTCCGCCACCCCCCCTCTCTCTCTCTCTCTCTCTCTCTCTCTCTCTCTCTCTCTCTCTCTCTCTCTCTCTCTCTCTCTCTCTCTCTCTTACCGTGCAGCCATTGTTCGGGCATCCAAGTTTACTGTGGGAGTCCAAACAAAACCATTATTGAGGCGAACACCCTGAGACCTTGTCGTTTATGTCTGTTTAACTTGAGGATTACAGGTTTTATTAGAAAGTGGTGAGATGACGAAGAGAGAGAGAGAGAGAGAGAGAGAGAGAGAGAGAGAGAGAGAGAGAGAGAGAGAGAGAGAGACAGAGAGAGAGAGAGAGAGAGAGCGCAGGAGGAAAGTAAAGTACTATCACATTTACCTGGACGAAATTTTATAGTACGTAGTGAAGGCGAAGAGAGAAAAAGGAGAGACCAGGATAAAGACGAGGAAGGAGAAGGGTACGGATGAAGGAGAGGGAAAAGGGAAGTGAGGAGAGTGAAAGGGAAAAGGGGGAAAAAAAAAGGGTGGAGAGAGAGAAAAAGGAAGTATATGAATTGGTGCAGGTCTCAGAAGAAAAGGAAGAAGAGGAATTGAGGAGGAAGAGTGTGGTAGACAGTGTTTGTGGGTGGATGGGAGGAGGAGGAAGAGGAGGAACCAGCAGACCCCCGTAGATCCGGAGTCAAAGAGTCTCAGCGGGGATAATCCGGAAGCCATGAACAGAAGAAGAGACCGCTCCGGACCAGATCCAAATTCGCAAACACAAAACCCAAAAATAAACAATAAAAAAAAAAAAAGAGAGAGAAGAACGACAAAGAAAGAAGCTCTCAACCACCACCACCACCATTACCACCACCACCAGTAGAGTAAACAGCAACATCATCAACAACAACAGCAGTGACGGTGGTCTTCCTTGTGTGTGTGTGTGTGTGTGTGTGTGTGTGTGTGTGTGTGTGTGTGTGTGTGTGTGTATATGTGTGTGTGTGTGTGTGTGTGTGTGTGTGTGTGTGTGTGTGTGTGTGTGTGTATTGTGGGCGCCCTGCCCCTGAAGGCTTAGCCACGTCTATCGGATTGGTTGAGGCTGTGTTGGTTTTTGTGATCGGATCGTAGTGATTAGGAACAGCCAGGTGAAGTTTAGTCTCAGATGAGGAGGAGGAGGAGGAGGACGAATAAGAGCAGTAGGAGGAATAAGCGCAAGAGCAAGAGGAAGAGGAAGAGAGAATAAAATTAACAGTGTAGCATGAAGAAAGGAGAATCGAAAAGAGGAGTAAGAGGACAGGACAGAAAAGCGGAGATGAAGGAAACGATGGGAGAGAAAGGAACGAAACGAAGGGAGAGAAAGGAACGAGGAAAATAAGAGGACAAGAGAGGAGAAAAGAAGGAGAGTGGATAGAATAAAAGAGAGGAAGGAAGGATGAGGGTGAAATGAGTGTCTGGATGAGTGGGATGGAGAGGTGGAGAGGAGATGAGAGGAACGGATGAGAGAATAGAGGGAAGAGGTGTGTTGATGGAAATAGTGAAAAGGAAAATGATGGATTGATATGAGGGATGGCGAGGGATAAGGATTAAAAGAGAGAGAGAGAGAGAGAGAGAGAGAGAGAGAGAGAGAGAGAGAGAGAGAGAGAGAGAGAGAGAGAGAGAGAGAGAGAGAGAGAGAGAGAGAGAGAGAGAGAGAGAGAGAGAGAGAGTGTGTGTAAAAAAAAAAATGTAAAAAAAAAATCGTGTCATCAGGCAGTCATTAATTAACGTTCACCCACCTTGCGTTAGTGTGTCTTTTAGGTTGTCCTTCACCAACGAAAGATAAACGAAAAAAAAAAAATGAGGTCATGGAAACAAAGAAATCAATGAAAACGCGAGATTTTTTGAGTAACTACCGTATATTCAGAGAGAGAGAGAGAGAGAGAGAGAGAGAGAGAGAGAGAGAGAGAGAGAGAGAGAGAGAGAGAGGGAGAGAGAAAGCGAGTGATATATCTGTAATTTTTTTTCCTCATTAGCAAAAGAAAACCATTTTTGTAACATCCCTTTCCTCCTCTCCTTTCATCCCATCAATAATTAAATGCTTATTAACCAACCTTACCCTTAAAAAAAAAAAAAAGATAAAAAAATGAAAGAAAAAAAAAAGCACGTATACTACCATACTTTCTTTCCTCTACATTCTTTCATTCCTTTCCAAACGACGCTTTCTCGCTCTCAAAAACACTCGCCCTTCCACTCTACCCTAACAAGAGAACCAGCAAAAGAGAGAGAGAGAGTGTGTATGAGAGAAAAGAGACCCAGGGAGGGAGGGAAGGGAGGGAGAGAATCAGAGAAAAACCGAGTGACAGAGCATGATAAATATACTCCACTTTCCAAACGTATATTATGGGCCGCTATTCTTCCCCCTCGCTATTCCGGACTGGCCTGAGAGAACATTGTAACGTCAAACAGTCATTGTGTCCATTCTTGCAGGCCAGAAATGTTATGGGTCCTTCCTAACACGTCGTATTAATCACAATGACGGACTGACATTGTTAACAGAATAATTACAGTAGCCAGAGGTCCGTGCGTGGCTCTTTCCCTGCCTCCCTGCCTCCCTGCCTCCTTCCTTCCCCAAACATTGCCTCTCTCTCTTTCTCTTCGCTTCCTCATTGTGACCTACGGATTTATTTGCTTATATTCTTCTCCTTTTCTCGTTTGTTTCCACTGTGAAGGCGATGGTGGTGCTGGGAGGAGCCTCGAGCGTGTGGGTGCTTTGAGTTTTCATCCTTATTTTTTTCTAGTCTGATTGGGTGAAGGAAAACTGTATGTCCGATTAAGCTTAGGTGAGCAGCACATGAGAGGACACGGGTTATGGAGCAAGAAAGGAAATGGAGATGAGAAAGAATGGATGGGAGAGTAGAGGAGAGAAGGGGAGTAAAGGAAAAAAAGGATAAAGGTGTGTGAGAGGAATAGTTGTTTGAGAGAAGAGAAAGAGAGAAAAAGAAAACGAGGGTAAGAGTGAATGAGAGAGTGAGTGGAGGAGAGCCTGTAGAGGGAAAAGGTAAGAAAAAGGTGTGAGGAGGAGGAATACTAGTTGTTTGAGGGAGAGAAAGAGATGGTGGGAAGCAGAGAGGGAGGAAGAACCGAGGAGAACACAGGAAGGATATTCACCACCACGGGCAGAACCTTCCCCCACCACCTCCCACAACACGAAAAGGCAAACACACACACACACACACACACACACACACACACACACACACACACACACACACACACACACACACACACACACACATACACACACCACACAGCTTCCGTCTTTTCTCTGGTGGAAGTGAAGAATGAAGGTGGCGGGCTGGGTCGTTTCGCTGGCTTTCACTCCCTTGATGATCGGCTTGGAAAAATATCCCTTTGCTCTCTACTGGAGGACTATTGACACAACCCTTCCTACTGCGGCATAGTACCCTCGTGTCCTGTGTCTTCTTCTGCTGGCTTACTTCCCGTTCTTTCGTCTTCAGGCAATGGGGAAAGCACAGTAATTTTTCATGTTCCAGAAAGGGTGTCGGAAAAATATTCATTAGACTTTTTGTTCTGTTGACTCAGGTAACGAGGAAGAGCACAGCAGGGAAATAAAGATGAAGAAGGTTTTCATGATGGCCAAGAGGTCGGAAATCATGTAAACAATAATGTAAACACCATTTTCTTCACGCCCCACATACAAACAATACCTCCCTCCCTCCGCCCACCACCACCACCACCACCACCAACGCCACCATATTCCTTGCTTCTCTCTTTCTCCGCCAGACTGCTGCTCCCTCGCGTGCTCAACATTAAAATTCAACAGCGAGGCAAGACGATAAACTCCCCCGAAATTAATTAATGTACCCATTTTGTTACCCTGAAGAAAGGACGTAATAGACTCATTCCGGGTTTCGTTCATTCATCAGCGCGCCGTTTCGCGGGTGACACTGAGCCCCAGCTGGAACAAAGGAAAAGGCGGGAAAAAGGCGTGGGGCCTCCTGCCGCCGCTTTTGTGCCAGCATGAAAGGAAGTCCAGCGCCGCGTTCGAACCCTCGCATGCAAGCAGGAACATCCTCCTCCAGCCCACTCCCAGCCTGGTTGCCGCCGCTGAGGACTCGCTGGTGAGAGAATTTTCCCTGACGCAGTGAATCCACGATTACAGAAGCTGCGGACGAGGCAACGAACAGAAATGGGAAGAGGAGAAGCAGAGACGAAGCCACGCGCCACCTCCATCAGCCAGGCTCAGGAACACGGCGCCCTCACGGTAGCGACTTGGCTTCTGGGGCCGCACTTTAAGTAAATTAGTGCAGACAAGAAGAAAGGGCGCAGGTTTGGCGAGGTGGGCCGCCCGCCGGGACGTGGGACGCCGCCCACTGGGGGGTACTCAACTTCTACCCGCTACTCTGACCAAGATTTCATGGGTATTTTCAGCTTTGTTGGGAGTTCGTGGGCGGCCGAGACCAGGCATTGAGAGGTGGCCTTAGGGGGTCAGGGCGGGGAGGGAGGAGGCTGTGTACCGCTGCGATGGGTCAATTTGGGATGCTGGGAGGATGTGGCGATCTGTGAGGGTGTGTGGTGGTATCTGGTGTGTCGTGGGTGGGTGTTCTCATAGTGTGGCTGTGGTAGTGGATGTTTGAAGGATATTATACAAATACGGTGATGATAGTGGAGATGAATTAGTGATAGTGGTGATGATGAATTAGTGGTGGTGGTGATGATGGGGTGGTGGTGACGCTACCAACTGGGGGTAATGACGGTGATGGTGGTGATGTTAAGGTAATGTGAAGGATGGTGGTATGGAAGTGTACTTGTGGTGAAGAAATATGTAATGCATTTAACGGGAAATCTGTGGAAAAAAATAAATAAATAAATGTGTACAGAATATAGAATATGGAGAAAATATAGTCAACGATTACATTATTACTGGTATGTTGGTGAGGAGGACCAACACGTATATTTTACTAGAAATCTGGCGAGACAATAAGAAAAGAATACAATACGTACGATATAAAACAAGAAAAATATAATCAGCGATATGTTTCACCCTTCCATTTTTAGATATTCTCGATTCAAAATTTTTACCTTTCCGATTTTAGAGAACTATTTTTTGCGCGCGTTAACACAAAACTGCATCATGTTTATCGGTTGCATTACAGGTAAAAAAAAAAACCAGGAATAAAAACGAAACTTTCTCCCCGGCCAACATATTTGCAAACTCGGTATATTTTCACATTAACACTTACAGACATGATAAAAACAAGTAACTTTTACCATCATATTGCGAGAATTTGAAATACATTAAATCACCTCACTGCATTTACAACCTTTTCATATACAACCATTCGAACCTTGTCTCTTTCCTAGTGAATATTTGCTCCTCATATACATAGAAACCACACAAACTTCAGACATTCCTGTATTATCTTTATGATCATATATATAATCATTCAATCCTTCTCCCTTTTCCACTGTATATTCGTTCCTCATGTACATAAAAACCACACGAACTTAAGATACAGTTTTATTACCACCATGATCTCACACACAAACCGAACAAAACTAATCTGAGTGACAAACAAATCCCAAAAGACGAATAGGGGAGGTGACACAATAAGGTGTGGCCAGGGAGAGGTGTGCCCAATACATAAAAAAAAACAAAAAACACGACCTTAAGATAATTTCGCATCACCCTCGACAAATCAAACAAAACAGAGCTAAAAGACAAATAAGACCCAACAGACGAATGAGGGCTGGTGACGCAATAAGGTGTGACCCGGGAGAGGTGTGCCCGGCGGAGGTGTGAGGCGGCAGGCAGCGGGCGAGGCACATTATAATTGATCAGCGCCACCTGTCGGCAAGGGTGGACATTAATCAGCGGGTGGCGGCGGCTTGATCCTATCGCCGCGCCGCCTCATCGCCGTGCCCAGGGTGTTGTCGCGGCGGCGGTGGCGGTGGTGGCGGCCGCTGATTGCCCTGATGGCTGGATGGCTGCTGCCTCTGGTGGATGACTGGCTGGATGACTGGCTGGGTGGATTTGTTACTGGAAGGTTCGCTGGTTGTCTGGCTGGCTGGATGACTAGCTGGATTTGTTACTGGAAGATTAGCTAGTTGTCTGGATGGCTGGAAGACTGGATGGATATGTAACTGGATGGCTTGCTAGCTGTCTGGCTGGCTGGATGGCTGGAGGCTTTGGCGTATGGCTGGCTGTTTGTCTGGCTGGATCTGACACTGGAAGGTTCATTGGCTGGATCTGCTGCTGGAAGGTTCTTTGGCTATCTGGTTCTGTAGCTGGCTGTCTGGCTGAGTGGTTGTTTTATTGGAAGGTTCATTGACTGTCTGGCTGGCTGGATGGTCTCTTGGGTGGATGGCTTACTTTGAGGTTTGTTGTTTGGATGGCTGGGTGTATGGTTTTCTTCTTTTTTTTTCGAGGTATCCTGCTGGTGACTACTGAAGAATGGTCTAAGGGCCTGCTGACGCTGCGGTTGTGTCCCTGAAGGAGAAAGAGGAGGAGGAGGAGGAGGGCAATGAAAAATATCGCTTATAATTTCAAAGGGTGTTTTTTTTTTTGTGTGTGGTCGGCTTTTATGGATACTGCTTTTCCGTGTTTCTGCTTCCGTCACTGGTCTGTGATTGGTATAAATATTGCCTTTTCTCTGTCATTTTCGGTTCTTTCTGTTAGTTTCAGCATTTGTTTCTAAGTGGTTTAATGGTTCGTTTTCTTTTTCTCTTTACTTTTAAAAATTTTCTTCTGTTCTTCCTTCCATCTTTGTATGTATTTGTTTATGAACGTTTTATGAAGTTTGTTTCTCCTCGTTCTGTCATTAAAAGTCTCTGTCGTTTGCAGTCCACCACAGCAATACATGAGACGACCGTGAAGCGATCACAGTCTCAGCAAAATAAAGACGCAGGATTTATACTTTTTTCTTCACTGTATGTAGTTGTAGTGAAAATGTTACCCCCGCTGCCTTGACAAACGCCTGAAATGACGCCCTTCCACCTGCTTCCAGTATTTCCATATAGCAGCCTAAGGGAAGGAGCAGCAGCATGAATCTTTATTATTTTCTTCATATATCTCGCTGTTAATCCTCTGAATGACGCTTGTTATTTGTCATTTCATTTTCACGTGTTACACCAATTCTAGATTTTACCCGAAAAAGTGAATAAAGAAAACTATAGGAATTGAAAGCCTTGCACTATTTGATCACTCCTTTTGCAATGAGTGATGTCTTTCTATATAATACTCTCACCTTGCACCAAAAAAATAAAAAATAAATAAAATAAATAAATGAATGAATAAAAATTACCAAGTTTGAGGAGAACCATAACACTCAAGGCGATAAGAATGTCATGTGTACAACATCCATTTAGAGCAGAGATTGTGTCCGCTATCACGTCAACACCTCACCAACGACAAGTCCTGGGCAGGTCATCTCAAGTGGGTATCTGTATTCGCCCTATCTTATCATAATAGTCACCGATGTTGTGGTCATCATTTCCACCATCATCAACATCAACATCAACATCAACATCATCATCATCATCACCATCATCACCATCCCAGGAGGGCGCCGAGCAAAGGTGCTCTGTAATTACTCTCAGATTCCGATCCGCCTCACTGCCTCGCCTGCCCGGGACAATTACTGAAGTGCTATGAGGAGTATGCTAATGTGCCGCGCCTCAGACGTCCCGGGAAATCCTCTCGTTACTCACTGATTAAAAAAAAGGTAAAAATCTCAGACACACCGTAATTGATAGGACATAAATGGACAGTTATATGAATATTTGAACTACTGAAGAAATGAAAACAAACTCCAGGAAATATAACTGGTGATAATTGAGAGAGAAAGTCACTCCCATGATTCTTTTTGTGTTTGTTTTATCTTGTCTTTCTTTCATTAAAAAAAAAAAAGTTACATTAGCAAAGAGGAGGGAAGTTAAGACATTTGAGGCATCAGGTCGTGTGCCTTCTCATGTTCCCTAATACTCGGCCTTGTTAGTGTGAGTGTCAGAAACGAAGCAAGAGCGAGGTTACAGTCAACACAAATATGAGAGGATATTATGCATGAGGTAGCACACACTTAGTACTTGAAATGTACGTATGCAAGGTATATACGTATTCACTTATGTTTGTATATTTGTATATTTGTTTATGTCTCTGTCTGTCTGTCTGTCTGTATTTATGTATGTATGCATGCGTGTATTATATATATTATGTATGTTATGTACGTAAGTATTTTTGTTAATAGGATTCGCAGAATGTGCTAAGAAAGGTTTACATAAGAGCAAGGACAGCATCAGTAGCTAGTAATAAAGATATGAATTTCAAGCTATTCCTGTCCCCTTCTCGCTGCCGCCGCCACCACGACAACCACCACCACTACCTACTTCTCCGTCACTGCCACAGCACCACCAGCGGACACAACACCGCAGGCACCAACACTTGAAAAAGGAAAAGCACATACACACACACACACACACACACACACCAAGCACCTTTCCAGGACCACCACCAGCGTGTCTCTATAAACTGCCACTGCTTCCCTATTTATCCTTCCTACAACCACTAATCTCAAGACAAAACACCCTCTACTCCTCCACCTCTCCCTTCTCTTTAACCTCCATCCTCACCAGTAGCATCCCCCCACCACCCCTAACACAGCCCCTTCCTGCCCTCCCTCTCTCCCCCTAGTCCCAGCACCTCCACGACTCAGCCAATAAAGCGGTCAACTCGGCACAACACAAATCTGAGAAAATACAAAGCAAATCCGTGGAACCGAACGACAAGACTCCCTCCTGGCGAAGACTATGGCCAACAGTTACACTTTAAGGGGATTAAGTGCATTCCTCGAGGCTTCCATGGGCTGGGACAGAGGCTGGGGGCTGGGGGATGGGGAGGCCTTCGCGCTTATCCTAATGAGTCCCCATTGTGTCCTCCGGGTCAGCGGGAAAAGCGTGTAACGAGGTGGTGCGCCGATGACCCGCCCGGGGGATATACACACAGGCCTCCACGCTCCTCTGAGGCTAATAAAAAGTGTGCTGGCTGGATGGACTCGAGGAAACAAACGCCGGTGATTGATTAGTCACTGGAGATAATCTGGTACTATGAGGCTAATCTAGTAAGGCTAATAATTGTGATGTTTCTTGAAAAAAAATGTGGGTGTTTGAATAATAATTGAAAATAATCGGGTATGGTATGTGTCTTTTTGGATTCAAAGCAATACTAGTAAATAGGAAGGTGTACAGCAATAGTTTAATGTGGAAAAAAAGATTGTATAAGTGTGTGGAATTATACTAACTTGTGTAGTGAGCATTTAGCTGTGTAAGTGTGTAAGATGGCACTAACTTGGAGGTGGCAAGCACAACTGACGTCAAAGATATCAAGTGTGTCCCGCTGCACAAAACCAGTACGGTTATTGTAAAGAAGAAAAACCAAACACGGAAGAAACGAGAAAAAAAAACGACTTATTTCCAGCATCAAGAAAACTAAAACAAACACTTTTAAACAAGGGACAAACGATTAAAAAAAAAGGCTCTAATCCATGTCATTAACTTACCACCCACTGAAGAAAAGGAACGTTAGAGCCATTAACCCACCTTAATTCAGCGTCCATAAACTCCACACGAACACCCCCAACAAGTCTCGGCGGCCTGGAGACCATAACCCAGCGGCAGGACGGCTAAGTGCCCTTCCGCTGCTACGCCTTGTCCATCGCAGTGTAGCTTTGCGTCAGGCACGGAGGAGGAGGAGGAGAGCTACCATCAGTCATGCATTTTTCTCAGGCAAATCCACGTTAAATTAAGCGTATAGGAATGCTTGATTTTTTTTAATTTAATTTTTTTATTTTAAGGAAGGGATTCAATTAATACGAGTATGCGCGGGCAGGGGTAACAGTGTAGAGGCTCTGGATCTATGAGTAATGATAGCTGTGGCTCCTTGTGGTGGGTGGAAGGACTGGGGTGGACAGTCAACAGGCAACATTACGGATTAAATTGTGACATTACATCTTATTGACCACAAATTAACGTGTCATAGAATATTGCCGACAGAAATATTTGTTGTCCGTATATTGTAACAGTAACTTTAAAGGATAAACCAAATACACGCACCGAGACGACTTATATACCTATATGTACATAACATGACGTTGTGGAGTGTCAACTTCAGAGAGAGAGAGAGAGAGAGAGAGAGAGAGAGAGAGAGAGAGAGAGAGAGAGAGTTTAGTTACCGGCACAAGCAAGGAAAATAAAAACGCGTAAGATGAAGGAAAAAAAATCCATCGACGGGAGTAAAAAGTTGGAAAAAGCTAAAAAAAAAAAGAAGAAAACGAAAATGTGTTACAAAGAGAAGCGTGAAAGAAAACTGTTACTTATCTTTTTTACTTGACAGTCTCTCTCTCTCTCTCTCTCTCTCTCTCTCTCTCTCTCTCTCTCTCTCTCTCTCTCTCTCTCTCTCTCACACACACACACACACACACACACACACACACACACACCATGTACGTGCTACTGACTTTTTTTTTCCACTACATCTCTCATTCCCACGTACTTTACTTCTCCTGAATAAAAAAAAAAAAAAGTTAAAAATACTTGATCTTCTTCCCTTTTCCTCTCTTCTTCGTGCACGCCCCTACATCCCTACAGACCCTTCTACCTTCTCCGCCTTCACACAGTTCTCCCGCCCACGCCTGCCGGCGCCCCAGGCCTTTGGTGTCTAAGCCTATCATCAAAGGCTCTAACTAGGTGGAGTGTCCTAGGGGAGGCGTAGTGCGGGGTGAGGGTGGGCGGGAGAGGCGGAGGGAGTCCCATCAGTGTGTGTTTGTGTACGTCGCAGGGCTCAGGGGATTGTGCTGCCATCTATTGTGTGGACTAACAAGCTCTTCCTGCCTTTTGTTTCGGCAAAATAACCGCAAATAATGGCCCGGCTACTGTAAAGAGACGGACTTACAAATGAAACCTAAACGGCTGCCAGGGACGAGGGATGCCTGCCCTGCTGGCTGACACACTTTTTTCTCGGGGCAAACTGGGAAGAATTTACGATGACCTTTCTCTTTCTGTCGCTTCACTTCTTGACTTCTCCTTATTCCTCCTCTTCCTTTAACAGCTTTTATTTTACAAGAAGTACGAAGAATTAAAGAAGATATACTTATTACAAAATGGCAACTGAGTGACAAAAAAAAAAAAAAAAAAAACAGAAAGGACTGTGGTCTTGACGCACCTCAGAGCGTCGCCATTCGCGGGGTCAAGGCGGGGAGTGTTGGGGTGGCTGAAGGAAGGTTTGGTGATGCCTTCCACACCCCGAACCTCACGCACCGAGCAGTACAGAAATAATATTGTCCTCACCCTTATTTCACATGACTCTCTCTCTCTCTCTCTCTCTCTCTCTCTCTCTCTCTCTCTCTCTCTCTCTCGTATAGGCATTCTATATGCCTCCTGGCAATCAACGAGGAAATTTCTCTTGTACACACTTGGAGGGAAAACGTAGTATGGAGCCATATTTCCTCGGGGACTCCTGGTGTGGTCTGGGCGCCAACCAACACCCCGGCGGGCGTTTGGAGGCCTGACAACACATCTATACCAAGCCAAGACTCCTTGAGCGACAACACCGAGGAGGAGGAGGAGGAGGAGGAGGAGGAGGAGGAGGAGGAGGAGGAGGAGGTGAGTGTAGGCATGGACCAGATGGGAGAGGCGGTGCTGGCTGCGGTCTGGCGGCCTCTGGTGTGGGGGCGGCGGCGGCTGTGGCCAGGGCGCCGCAGTGAACCATCAGAACTCATTTACCCCACACGGCCTTTCATTCCCCGAGCCGCAAGGTCCCGCCCCCTTACCTCCTCCACTTCGTCACCACCACCACCACCACCATCCTCCTGCACCACGCACGCACTGCATCAATACCAGAAAACAAACACTACTTGCACTATCAAACTCAGACTGAGACGTAAGAACCGCTATTGTCTTCCGAGGCGCCGCGATTCACAGACTTCTTGGAGCGGCGCCCTGAGTGGCAACAACCCTGGGAACCTTGTCGCGGCCACCTGTTAGTTACCGTGAGCCTACCCAGTCTCACCAGCGCCTCGTTAGCCAAAGGAGACGGCGGAAGCCAAACCCATTGACAAATTATGGAAAACCACTTCTTAGGAGGAGGATGAGGAGGAGGAGGAAGAGAGGAGGGGAGAGGGAGGAGGAGGCAGCGGTGAGAGTGGTGGAATCAGGGCCTACGAATGAAGAGAAAGGTATATGAAGGAAGAATAAGAGAAGAAAAGATGCTGAGAAAAGAGACATGATAATTACTTAGAGAAAGAGGCGTCACTGAAGGAGAGACAGAAAGAAATGGAAGGTGTACGGAAGGAGAAGTCACTGGTAAAGGATGTGTTTGTGGAGGAGTGAGAGGTGGAAGGAAGCGACCCGAAGATAGACGGATGATGGATGGATGGATGGAGAGAGAGTGAGTGAGAGAGAGAGAGAGAGAGAGAGAGAGAGAGAGAGAGAGAGAGAGAGAGAGAGAGAGAGAGAGAGAGAGAGAGAGAGAGAGAGAGAGAGAGAGAGACAGTAGGGGGAGGGGGATGGAGGAAGAGGAGGAGGAAAATGAAAGCGTGGGAATATTGGCGAGAGAAAACATAAATGCATTTTGACTTTACGAACTGGTGTCTGAAAGCGTACATACGTTCTCGCTTTCTCCCCTCCTGTTCTACTACACTCTCTCTCCTCTCTTTCATCTCTCTCTCTCTCTTTTCTCTCTCTCTCTCTCTCTCTCTCTCTCTCTCTCTCTCTCTCTCTCTCTCTCTCTCTCTCTCTCGATCTGTCACTTTGTCTCCATTTTTCTTCCTCCTCTGTCACAAAAGCAGCAAGCAACACGAAAGACAAAGCTAGAGAGAATTTTTTCTAAACCCGAGATTAATTGCATTGTTGCCGAAACTCTCGGCCCAAATGAATTTACAGTGTGACACTTCAGACTGGTGAGCATCCTTTATGTCTCTGAAATTAGAGCCGTTTGTCCACTTTAAAATTCTAAGTCGGTGGAGAGGCAGGAAATTGAGCCGGCACTCCGGGGCGGGCGAGAAGCAGCTACTCGAGCCATGCTTATTCTTTCAGTGACGAGGCGGTGTTTGCTGGGCATATAGTCAATAGAGATACCTAAAATGAAATGACGGAGGCGGCCGCTCTGAGTTGCACGGAAAGAAGAAAATTTCTAGAGCTAAAAATAATCTTGCGGTGGACAGAAAGAAAACATAAACATTATATGATGGAGCGTTAACCATTGTAGGAGGCCTGGGTGAGAAACAAACTGCAACGTAAGATTCTCGAGGACAAAGAATTAAATTGTGAACTGATTCCTGTCGAGATGCAAATAAGGAAACAATAAAAGGATTTTCAGAGTGGAAACAACGAAATCACTAGAATTCTCTAATGGGTCTTTAAGTATTGCAATTAAGAGTTGTGATAAGAACTAAAATGAAAAAAAAGAATCCCGTGGAACAAATGAATAAATCGTGAACAGACGTGACAAGGATGCAAATGAGGAAAATAATAAAATAACTTTAAAGAGGAGCCGAGTGAAACCATTAACAGTATGAAGCATCTTTTGTTTACCAGTTAGCATAAAGTATGAAAGAAGAAAAAAAAAACCCACCCACACACACACTGCATGAATAGAAGCAGAGAAAAAAAAGTAGACGAATATATTTTTTTTTACTTTGACATATGAAAAAAAAAATAAATAAATACATAACCTCAGAGTAACAACACATACCAGAAAAATAAATACTAATCCCCACATCACAGATAAATTTACGAGAAACACCACGAGACGCAGCCAACCATCGAAATGAGTGACAACGCGGTGCACCATCCCCAATGTTTAATGACACTCGAACAAGCAAGTAAACGCGGATACTGACCCTTGCTACCAACACGGGACGAACAAAAATAGTAAAATAAAACATATCAAAAGAGAAGGGGAAATGTGTGTTAAAAGGGAGAGAGGAAGAGGGACGAGAGAGAGAGAGAGAGAGAGAGAGAGAGAGAGAGAGAGAGAGAGAGAGAGAGAGAGAGAGAGAGAGAGAGAGAGAGAGAGAGAGAGTACGGATGCATGAAAGGAGAGAGGAGTAGGGAAAGTAAAGGAGATGAAATTATGAGGAAGAGGAGGAGGAGGAGGAGGAGGAGGAGGAGGAGGAGGAGGAGGAGAAGGAAGAAGAAAAAAAGAAGAAAGAAGAGAAAGAAAGAAAGAGCCCGTACACCTACTTGCTCTAACACAAAGAAAGATACACAGCAACGACACGGATAAATTAAAAGAATGAGAGACAAGGGGAGAGAGAGACAGAGAGAAAGAGCGAGAAGAGAAGAGATGAGTAGGAAAAGAGAGAAAGAGGAAAAAAAGAGAGAGAAAGAGAGAGAATGTACACCCACTCACCGAAACACGGAAAGAAAGACACACAGACGGTAGGTAGAGAGAGAGAGAGAGAGAGAGAGAGAGAGAGAGAGAGAGAGAGAGAGAGAGAGAGAGAGAGAGAGAGAGAGAGACATGAAAGGAGTGAGGGATAGAGATGGAGGGAGGGAGGGACAAGAGATGGAGGTATGAAGTGTCGGCGGTGTGGGTGGATGGGATGGAAGGCAGGGGAGGGAAAGAGAGAGAGAGAGAGAGGGAAGGAGAGGGAGGGAGGGAGGGAGGGAGGGAGGGAGGCGCTGTAGAAACAAAGCTCCTGTGATACATTAATTATCACCCAGCGTCGCGTTTGGAGTGTCAACAAACCTTCAGGAAGTCTTCATTTTAAGCCAAGCCGTATAACTTGCTTTTCATTACGCTTATACGTGATCCGCCGTTCCCTCCCTTTTTCATCCTATCCCCTCTCCCTGACTCCGCTCCTTCCCCCTCCCCCTCTCTCTCTCTCTCTCTGGTCCCTTTTGTCCCTTCATATGTACGTAAAGTGAGCCAGGGAAATTTTAATATCACTGTTGCGTGGCCTGTGAAAGAGAGAGAGAAAGAGAGAGAGAGAGAGGCAGAGGAAGAGAGGAACGCTACTAGTGGTGGTGATGGTGCTGGTTGTGTGTGTGTGTGTGTGTGTGTGTGTGTGTGTGTGATGAACTGATAAGTAGGGACGTAAGAATTTCCATAAACACAAGGAAAAAAGTGAGAGAGAGAGAGAGAGAGAGAGAGAGAGAGAGAGAGAGAGAGAGAGAGAGAGAGAGAGAGAGAGAGAGAGAGAGAGAGGCAGTCAAGACCCAACCAAACTGAGCCCTAATGAACCAAACCAGTATAATTATGTAAAATGGACAACAAATTACGAAACCTGAAACTCACAGACGAACCGAAATAGAATAGGAAGAAGACACTCCCTCTCTCCTTCGGCGTCCTTTTAAGGGAGGGAGCCGAGGATGTAGGACACGAGAGGGACCTTCCTTTCCCGCAGAGAAACTGTCACTTCCTTGCCTTCCTCACCTCCCTCTCTCTCTCTCACTCATTTACTTCCCTCCTCCCTCTCTTCCAGTCTTGTCTCTGTTTCCCAGCCGACCTTCATTTTTTTCTCTCTCTCTCTTAACTTTCACTTTTTTCAGTTTCTTTTGATGTCTTATGGTGTAGTTTCGTTCTCGTCTCGGATCTCTCTCTCTCTCTCTCTCTCTCTCTCTCTCTCTCTCTCTCTCTCAAGATCAACCTTCATGGTAAAAGAGGACCGACAGGTGAACAATTAATTATCACCTGGGACAAAACACGCACACATTAATTGAATCCCTTCCTCAAAAAAGAAAAAAAGAAAAAAAAAAGAAACCCTCAAGCATTCTCAATTATATACGCTTAATTTGACGAGGATTTGCCGGGGAAGAATGCACGAAAGATGAGAGCAAAAAAACACACACAAAACAATTACCGGAATGTAAGAATTACGTTATATTAATTTGTCAGCAAGGAGAGTAGAGAGAGAGAGAGAGAGAGAGAGAGAGAGAGAGAGAGAGAGAGAGAGAGAGAGAGAGAGAGAGAGAGAGAGAGAGAGAGAGAGAGAGAGAGAGAGAGAGAGAGGCAAGGAACTCAAAACTACTTGGGCGTCTCTCGGAACAAATTCATTCTCGTAACATTTCATAATAGCCGAGAGAGAGAGAGAGAGAGAGAGAGAGAGAGAGAGAGAGAGAGAGAGAGAGAGAGAGAGAGAGAGAGAGAGAGAGAGAGAGAGACGGGGAGAAGACACTCTTTACTAGACTTCGTTTGACTTTTCCTCTGCTCTCACTGCCCTCTCCTCCTCCTTTCTTCCTCCTCCTCCTCCTCCTTCTCCTCCTCCTACTGCTTCTTCACCTCCTTACGCCCCTCTTGCTCCTACTCCTGTTCCTCCTCCTTCTCGTCCTCCTCTCAGCTGCTCCCTTGAGGCCGCTGGTTCTCCAAGACTGTGTGCGGACCAAGGGCTGATATTTGCCTGCACAGCTTCATCAGGGCTAAGGAGAGTGCTCGGGCCTGAAACGTATTTGTCCACTCTGAATTAAGTCAACAACGCCGCTCGTGTAAGCTATATAAATTCTGAGAAAGACGGACACAAGTAGAGAGGTAGCCAGGCCGTGAGGGGGTAGGGAGGCAGGCTGGATTAAAAAAGCAAGGCGGAGTAGAATAGTAATGGATAAATACACTATACTACTGTCTGTCCAGGATGCATCGTGAATTAATGATGGTATGTGCATACGTAGGTGAGCAGGTACGTAGTTAGTTAGTAAATGCAGTCTTAGGTGGAGGAAAGTAATGGGTACATAATTTTTTTTTTAAGTTATTACTGACGGTGACAGTAGTGTTGATTAATTATAATTACTTAAGAGAAGGTAATGAAGTAAATGTACTTAAGAAGGAATGTTTCTGCATTCACAAGGTGACAAAAAAAAAAAAAAAAAAAAAAAAAAAAAAAATATATATATATATATATATATATATATATATATATATATATATATATATATATATATATATATATATATATATATATATATATATAGTGGGCAGCGTCTCAGTATGCAGTATGTATGTACGTAAGTGTCCATTTATGTATGTATGTATGTATGTATGTATGTATGTATGTATGTATGTATGTGTGTGTGTGTGTGTGTGTGTGTGTGTGTGTGTGTGTGTGTGTGTGTGTGTGTGTGTGTGTGTGTGTGTGTGTGTGAACGTAACTTTCGCGGAGGGCGGAGGGCCAGAGGACAGTGAGTAGAGAAGGCGGATGCTGAGGTCTCAAGCATTCAAGTCTTTTCAATTCTCGTTTAATACTACAAAATCTCAAGCAGTGCAGCTCATTGGCCCTCCTGCGATCATAGCCCTGGACGGGTGGAGCACTGGGGAACATTAGTCTGCAAGAAATACTGCCATGAATATAATATCACTACAGAGAGAATGAGAGTGAAGTTCAGCACCATAAGAACATGAGAGATAAAATGAAGAAGAAAATGCATCGTATCTCATTTCAACGTTATAATTTGCCAACAATCCATCTACCAAAGATAAAAATGAACACACACACACACACACACACACACACACACACACACACACACACACACACACACACACACACACACACACACACACACACACACACACACATCATACGAAGAACACAACGGGAAAGGAACACGACACACTTTCCTCACGCCAAGCAAAAGTGCACCGCATTCTCGAACGATGTGCTGTTTTTTTCCACAGCTTAAAAAAAAAAAAAAGATTAATGGGA
>NC_087153.1:3202500-3210000 GCF_035594125.1 Scylla paramamosain
ACCACAGCAATGACAAAATTCTTAGGACGCCACTTAAATAATGTTGAGTGAAGAGCATCGTTGTGAATTTAATGTGTTCTTAACTCTCCATGAGGATTTTGGTATTCAGTGAGCTACGAAAAATACTGGAAAATAAAAAGCACAACACTGGGACAGTATTCACAAAAAAAAAAAAAAAAAAAGAAAGCAAACACCACACACATAAACATATGAATATAAATAGGTTAATAAATAATATAAGAGAATGACAAAACAACAACAACAAAAACAGAATGAGATAAATAAATTGATAAAAATAGCTAATATAAAATCGATGTATGATAAAACAAAATAAATAAATGGAAAACAAATAAAAGTAAACACAAATATTTAAACGAATGAATGAATTAGTACACTAAGGCATAACATAGTTTAGAAAGTTTCCGTTATTTGTTGGAATTACATTTACTGTATCCCGAAGTGTATGAACATATGGATTCATCGTCTTGTGTGTGTGTGTGTGTGTGTGTGTGTGTGTGTGTGTGTGTGTGTGTGTGTGTGTGTGTGTGTGTGTGTGTGTGTGTGTGTGTTTAGGAGGCATCATGTATGGGCGTGGGAGTCTTTTTGGCCAGGTAGGGGTGGGTGGTATGGTGGGATAGAAGGAGGAACGGAAGAACAGAACGGTCGGAAGGGAGAGGAATAAAGAGAGGGAAGGGAAGGATGGAATAGGAGGGAAGAGATCCTTATGTATGGGTTGACCAGGAGGAGTGGGAAGCCAGGATATGGACTCTCCCTCACCACGTGAACATAAAACTGAAATAACAAAATATAGTCAACTTTTTCAGGAGCTTGTATATGTAAGTTCAAGATCAGAATCCTATTTTAAACTAATCATAACACTTCAACAAACTACTTCACATTTAACATCTTTCTTTTAAACTGCTAAGCGAAAATTCTTTCCTTCCTTTATCAAACTCCTTTCATGTGAAATAAAAAAAACCTTGATCTTATTTACTAACTGGTTCATTTCGCCATACGCAATGAGACGGGTAGGAGAGTGACTGACTGACTAGCTGGGTGTGTGTGTGGGGGGGTGACGGGGATCGGAAAGTGAGTGCGTGGGTTGAGTGAGTGAGTGGCTAGCTAGCTGGGTGGGTGTGTGAGAGTAGGAGAGTGAGTGCGTGGGTGAGTGAGTGAGTGGCTAGGTAGGCGGGTGTGTGTAGGGTGTGTGGCTGGGTGGTACGCACAGCCTCACTCACACACTCCTCAGCAGCAGCACCCCGCGAGGAGAAATTCACGGCCATTTCTCCCAAACGGTTACGTCTAATGGTCAATTTGTGTCTGCAACCACAAGGGGACACGAACCTGAGCCGCCGCCACCACCACCACTCCCCTAAGTACTCTCCCCCTCACCACCACCACCAGTACTGCCGCGGCCACAGAACTCCCCTTGGTCGAGACGCTCCTCTCTCCCTCTTTTCCTTTCATTTCGTCCTCACAACAATTACTCTTACACAATTTTCTTTTCAATGAGATACATACAACAAAATAAATAAATAAATAAAAAAAATAAAGAAACGATGTCACAATAACTAACGTGGAATCCTAGTTTGTCTTTAGAAGCAAATGCCTGCCACTCACAATAAAACAAAGAGCTTAATGTTTGCAAAGTTCCCAGTAGTGTAACAGATAACGATAAAGAAATCTCCACATTTTCTTTATCAACGTATAAGAAGAAGAGGAATCCACACTTCACCTCCACCACGTTGCCCAAAACAGAGGGAGGGAGCGGCTGTGTTCCTGGAGGCCCTGGACGTGGCAGGACGCGGGGCAGTGTACAGTGTTGCCTTGGGGAGCTGCTGTACACGCGGCCAGGAATTCCATGCTTGTGTTTGGAGGAAGGATGAAGATGAAGATGACTAAAAAAGACAAAGGTTTCGTATCTTTAAAGAAAGGTAAAACATATATTCATTAAAGATATGATTAATTAATAGTTGTATTTAAAGGAAATGAAGATGGCAAAAAAAAAAAAAAAAAAAAACAGGAATCTCATACTAAATGTTTAAATATACAATATAAACATAATAAAGAAAAATCGGAATTCCACGATAAATGTCTCGAGGAAATTAAGAACAAGGCGCAGGAATGTCTTACTAAATGTTCGAACGTAATGAAGGAAAAAAATAATATCCTCACTAGTGTTGAGAAATGGGAAAGAAAAAAAAACAGAGAGGAGAGAGAGAGAGAGAGAGAGAGAGAGAGAGAGAGAGAGAGAGAGAGAGAGAGAGAGAGAGAGAGAGAGAAACACTAGTACACTCGACACCGAAGCTATTTGTTCCTCGCGCCAAGTCTGTACTTTCACCTGACATAAACTCCCTACCCTAATGCCCACTGACCAAATCGACCAAATCGAAACAAAATACAGAAAACACGGGACTTGCGGATACACAGACCAATCAGCAAATGCACGAACGTAGCATTATGTAGTGACTCTCGGTACTTTACGGCACAAAGAGAGAGGCGCAGACCAATACGGCGTATCGACAACACCAACAGAGCATTAGATCCCCCTTTATGGACAGATTACTCGTTAGGTCAGAAGAGAGAGAGTGGTGGCAGGAGGGAGACTGGAGTATTGGAAGAATTGGGAGTGGGGACAGAGGTTAGAGGAGAGAGAGAGAAGGAAGAAAGATAACGGGATAGGAGGGAAGGAAGTGTGCAAGGAAGAAAGAGGAGAAGTTAGGAGGTTAGCTGGGAATATTGTGAGTAGTACAGGAAGGATAGGAGTATACGAAGAATAAAAGATCGCTGCCAAGTTATAATAAATTACGAGTATGTTGATAAAAGTGGGAAAGACAGACAGACAGACAGACAGACAAACAGACAGACAGAGAGAGAGAGGCAGACAAACAGAGACAAACAGAAACATAAAGACAGACAGAGACAGAGGCATACAGACAGACATAGAGAGATAAAGGCAGGCAGACAAACAGAGAAATCTTGATCACCCAGCACAGGTTAATCAATGTAAAGGACTGACACAGCACAGCCAAATACGAGGTAGGCGAGAGGCTGGTGGCAATAGTAATAGACGGCGGAGTGGTGGGTGGCAATACTAGCCAGGAGGGAGTGGAGGAGTGCGGTAAAGGGGAGGAGGAAGCGGTAGGGGAAACATGTGGCTTGGGAGTACTTAGGAAGGGGAGAGAGAAGGAGAGAGGAGGAAAGAGATACGAGGAAGGAAGGAAGGAGAGAAGGAAGGAGGGGTTTTAGTGGCTAAGGAATGGGGAAGAATGGTGGGGCAGGAGAGATGGGGTAGTGGGGAAGCCTTAGAGGGTGATGGGGGAGTGATGACCGCCCCTCCCCGCCCCCCAACGGTTGTGGTGACCGCAGACCAACGCCAGGACGACCAATGTTTGTTTTGCTAGACCTTCCAACTCCCTGGCCACGATTTCACGGTCTTTCCCGCCTACCCCGCCACCCCGGAGGCCGCGCCCGCCGTCGCCGCCACCACCACCACCACCGCCTCCCAGGACAGAAAGACGGACATACACACGGGTCAGGACAGGAAGTGGACGGAGGCGTGTGTCTGTTCTCCTTCATTGTTGTGCCTTTTTTCTTCCGTCCTTTTCTTTCCTTTCTCTCGTGTTTCCCTTTTCAAAAATTTTCTCGCGTCCTTTTTTTTTTCTTTTTAAAATTTGTTCCTATTTCACACTTGGTTTCGTTTTCTTCCTTCTCCGTTTTGTGAATTAGTTTAGTTAGGTGTGTTTGTGTGTGTGTGTGTGTGTGTGTGTGTGTGTGTGTGTGTGTGTGTGTGGGAAGGTAAGTAGGAAGGTAGGAATGTGTTTAATCTTTTATCTTCTCGTCTGTTTTTTTTTTTTTTCTTCCCTTGTGTGTATGTATGTATATGCCTCGTCCTTATTACAATGATTAGTCTCTGCCTCTCCTTCGCCTCTTTATCCATCTCTGTCCCTGCCTGTGTCCCGCTATTAGTCTGTGTCTACGCTCACGTTGTCATCCTTGCCTGTCTGTGTTTCTGTCGGCGCCTCTCTGTCTCGCCGTTTGTCTGGCATCCGTCACTGTCTGTTTCTGTCAGCGTTTATCCTTTTCCTCCTGTTTCCTGTCTCTCCCCCTTGTCCATCTCGCATTCATTTGTGTTTACGTCTTTGCCTTTATTCCCCTCTCATGCGTCTTTATCTCTCTCTCTCTCTCTCTCTCTCTCTCTCTCTCTCTCTCTCTCTCTCTCTCTCTCTCTCTCTCTCTCTCTCTCTCTTCCGTGCCTGTTTTTTTTTTTTGCGTATTGATTTAAATTAATTTATGAAGAAAAGATGATTTAGTCGAGATCTATTTCTGTTCACCTATCTATCTACATATATATCTATCTATTTACGTATATGTGTGTTTGCCTATCAGTCGATCTCTGTACCTGTTTGCTTAATCATCAGTAAATTAATCAATCTACCCATCGGTTATATTTCTATCTATTCATATGCTTCTTTTTCAGAGATAGATAGATAGATAGATAGATAGATAGATAGATAGATAGATAGAGAGAGAGAGAGAGAGAGAGAGAGAGAGAGAGAGAGAGAGAGAGAGAGAGAGAGAGAGAGAGAGAGAGAGAGAGAGAGAGAGAGAGAGGTAGCTGAGTGCTGCTTTTCTTGCCAGTAGATTCTCTCCCCCCCCTCTCTCTCTCTCTCTCTCTCTCTCTCTCTCTCTCTCTCTCTCTCTCTCTCTCTCTCTCTCTCTCAGCAACAAGTCTTGCTTAGAGACTAGCAAATTATATATTCACTTATATTTCACTACAAAAAAATAAATAAATAAATAAAATAAAAAAAACATCCGTCAATGAAAAAAAAGATTCTTTATATATCTATGAAAGCACTGGTAAGACTCTTGGCAGCAGAGGAGCAAGGCGGGGAGAATCAATGGAAGGGGCTTTGACACGGGAGGGCTTGGAACACAGTGACTTAAATGAGGTGAAGAGTGAAGGAAGGAAGGAAGGAAGTAAGAAGGAAGGAAGGGTGAAATGAAAGAAGGAAGGAAGTATGCCTGGAACGGATTAAATGATTTGAAAGTGAAGAATCAGAGAGAGAGAGAGAGAGAGAGAGAGAGAGAGAGAGAGAGAGAGATATGTAGGAAGCGTAAATATAGTGGTACACAAGCCGTAAGTGATGGAGGAGCGGAGGAAGAGGAGAAGGATGACAAAAGGAAGAGAATGTGGAGGAGGAGGAGGAGGAGGAGGAGGAGGAGGAAGAGGAGGAAGAGGAGGAGGTGGAGAGTGAGCCGACGAGTGTTAGAGTCGCTAATTAACTGCCAGAGAGAGTTAATTCCTTAGCCATTAGCCTCTAAACACCTCTCCATGTTAATTGATCTTTAATTAATTGCTTTAGCTGATCAATTAGTATTACCAGGTCGCCAGGCTCCTTCCTCCGCCGAGGGAAGTAGTGCCGTCACTCCGCGCACACGCCACTCCTTCCGATTTCCATAGTTTTTTCTTAGTTTCGTTTGTTTTTTGCATCATTGTATATTTTTGTTTCTCTTACAAGTTGGATACAGCACGAACGTTTTTTATTCAGTGCTTTCTTTTTTTTTAAGTGCATCATCTTTATTATCATTATCATAGTTCTTATCATATATACCAATTTTTTTTTTCCTTTTTACTTAGTCATTTCTTTTCTTTTATTCCAAGTTATGATTCATCCTTTTGATGCTCCACCATTTCTAATGTTGCTCTTTCCTTATTTACTCCTTTGCCTAACCTCAAGGCTACTCTAATCATTGCTATTAACTGTTGCTACATCATTCATTTCAGGTGACTTTATGATAATCACTGATTTCCTTGCCGCAGTTCCTTCACCCTTATAATCTCTGTTGCTCACATAGCGAATGTTTCGCTTCCTTTTCTTTATAATTTATGTATACTTTTATAACTCGCTCGTCGTTCCCAATGCTCTCTCTCTCTCTCTCTCTCTCTCTCTCTTTTTCCACCTACAATTAATTTCCAAACATCATTCCTTTCACTGCTTCACTCACTCGCAACTTTCCTCCCCCTCCTCCTCCCTCTGTGACACTCGCCTCCTCCTCTTCCTCCCTAAGCCAGTTCGGTCTTCTCTTCGCTCCTCGTGTCTTGTCCTTCAGCAGATAACACGCGCGGAGGCTGTTCGGGTGCGGGAGTTCCTTAGAGACCGCAGACCGACGCCCCACTCGACAAGGTTCTCCTCTTAGTCGTATTGCAGGAGCGTTGGCTTCGGCTCTCCCTCTGCTCTTTTACAACCAGGACAAATGTTGGCTCCAGTCACGGCCGACGGGAAGGATTGATGGCTGCTCAGGGTGACGCGAGAGGTGCTGTGTGCTGGAAGTAGGTGTAAGAAAGAACGGAGGGAAGAAAAGAGGGAAGGAAACAGCAGGCGAGGTGGATGGGTTCAGTTGGTGGGCGGGTAAAGGGTGTTTGTGTGTGGCGATGTATTGGTTAGTGCTGAGTTTGTGATGCTGTGAGATAAGAGGGAGAAAAAGGAGTTATAGATTGAATATAAGTAAGAAGAGCATAAAAAAAACGAAAATAGGGATGCAGAGTAATGCATCTAAGTGGCTGTGGGGAGCTATGAATGCGGTGTGTGTAATGTCCTCTTTGTTAGAAAGAAAAAAAGAAAAATCACACACATGTACGTACACACATTTTTTTTATGCCACTAATTGCTACCATAAGTTCTTTGATAAAATATACTGAACTTACGAATAACACATAAAAAAGAAAAAAAAATATCAAGAATTTTCATGAGCAATGAGATAAGCACAGCGACAACCAGTGAGGGGGAAGACGAACGCTGGGTGCAGGTGAGGATCTGCGCCCTCACCTGCTTATTACTGCCATTAATGATTTCAAAATATCATACACGAGCTTGACATTACCTGGACTCCTCATTAATTCTCCCACTCACTCACTCACTCACTCACTCTCTCACTCATGACACTGCCTTACATGCTCACTCACATTCGCTCACTAAGTCACGTATTCGCACGCTCACACTACTTCCACATATCTCATCAGTATTAGCTACATCTATACTTACTATTGCTATATGATGGATGTCAAATTATGATTATCTTAGTTGTTATTTTCCACTAGAAGCATAAGGTCGAAGTCTGGGCTCAAAGTCCACTGCAGTATTTTCGTGGATGATTTTGTCTCGTGGCAACACAGTAATGCAAACGTTCTATAACTCCCTGCCTCATTCTCCTCGCTAATTGTTATTCTACATGGTGGGTATTATTGAGGTGTACTTGTGTTTACTCTCTCCGTGGAAAAAAGTAAATGTCACTAGAGCAATATAGAAATTAAGAGAGAAAGATGAAATAATTAAGTATGTTCAGCTGGTTCTGAGTTCGTTTACTTTACGTATGTATCCAGCAAGTGTCATCATTGTTCATAACAACTATAAATCTGATTTATTGCCTGTGTGTGTGTGTGTGTGTGTGTGTGTGTGTGTGTGTGTGTGTGTGTGTGTGTGTGTGTGTGTCCCCTAT
>NC_087153.1:3215000-3217500 GCF_035594125.1 Scylla paramamosain
CGAACCACCGTGGCAAAGGATTCGAAGCTCATGAGGGAGAGATCTGTGAAATATGATGTACTCCTGCCTGCGCAGGGTGACTGGCTTCAGCAACTGTGCCTCCTTCAAGGCCAAGAGATGCCAGAAGGAACAGCTGGTGCAGCAGGCTTTACAGAAGTAATACTTGTAACATTCTGGAAAGGTTGTGAAAGCACACACTCTCAGGGTCAGAGGCAGAATAAAGGCAGAGCGATGTGTGTGGAGAAGGCAGGCCCTAAGGGAGGGCATGGGGAGAGCTTGGCAGTCACAGTATTCATTCAAAGTTATAATCGTGCAGAGCGTGAGATGTGGCTCCCTTCACGGTGATTACTCTTTTGATATCTCTCACTGTAATTGTTGTCACTATACTTCTTGTCTTGATTCCTGTTAATACGAGCAGTACATTCTATGCAGCGAGCGAGTAGCCGTGTTCACTAAGCCACTTGTTGTTATACTGTATACTGCAAAATACTAATTAGGTATATTTGAAGGCGCCTTTATTTTCGTGCTTGGTGTCTGAGCAAATTCAAACTGACTTGCGTATGTGGGAGTTATGACAGTGCTTTATATGCTGAAGTTGTAAAAATAGAAGTATACATCAATAAACACTAACTTTAACACTCTTACGTGATTAAGTAACTCGTCTCAAATTACAATGATTTCTCACATAGCTGAAGAATACTCGTATGTACACATACACGTACTCCCATGGTTTATCTAGTCTTCCATGCATTAATTTAGGCAACGTTTACTATTGAGTACCACGTGACGCCTCTCCTACACTGTGTTCTTGCATCCTTTTGAAACCTGCTTCATGAAGAAAGAGAAGAAAAACTCTGAGTGTGAGTGGACGCTCGTCACAGGAAAGACACAGGGAAGGATGACTCTTTCGCTGAATATATAACTCCACAGTCTCTCTCTCTCTCTCTCTCTCTCTCTCTCTCTCTCTCTCTCTGGTGTAATACAGCTAAATAAAATCAAGTCATTAATCAATATAGTTAAGTATTCAATGCTTGAGGTTACGCAGCACTACATATATGATGAGAAATATATTTACTTGAATCAGTGAGATGAATGACGAGGGTGATGGTCGCCAATCAGACCACTGAAGTGAGGTGATGTGAGACACTCAAGGTGAGCGTCAGTCACTGCAGATTTATGTTTTGATTTATTTACCACCATTACAGAAAATAACCACATGTGCTGAGTATGTAGAGTCAAATATGATTTTTTTTTCTTTCAGGATCGAGATTTGAGTTTTGAAAATGCAGGATTATTAAAAGAGCGCACCGTTGTAGAAGATTTGATCCGTTCAGGCAACATAATGTATATCAATAAGATGAAGTCAATTAGGTTCTTGTCGATACAAAATGAGAGCGCAGAAGATCCCAAAGACATAATCTTAACAGAGGCTGCAGCGGAGGCGGAGACAAGATGGCAATTACTGCACTACGACAGTATTCCTCTTCTCAAGACTATTTTTTTTTTCCATTCAAGAAAAAAAAAAAAAACACACACACAAACACACACACACCAAAGAACATTAAGGAAGAATAAGGAAGAGTGCACACCAGCAGACATGTTGCCCCTTTGAGAGGCTGTGACATGAAGTAAACACTATATGATCGAGCTCAAACACTTATCATTCAACAATTGTAATACACTTTTTTCAGAAGGCGCTACCTGCCTCTTTCTCCTCCTTCCATCCTTACAGAAATATTAATAAGTAATAAAATGCAACAGTAAAGCAACTAACCCAACTCAGCTAAGCCTTATTACTATGCTCCTCTTCCTCCTCCTCTTTCCTTTTTCTCCTACTGAAACTTACGCAGGAATCCCCAATTGTGGCTTAGGTCTGTGTGCCTCTCAACCGCCTCCAATTCCTCCTCCTCCTCCTCCTCCTCCTCGCTGACGCAGGACTCCTCGCTGTGGCTTAGGTCTGTGTGTCCCCGAGTGATCCGCGGCTGCGTCTCAGGGTCGTGGGGGATACACAAGGGCCGTTGATCACCCCAGAAAGACCTGACGACTCAAGTGACAGCCATTGAGGGGGTAGTGAGTCTTAGGCGCGGCCCCCTCTCCCCTTCCTCCGCGCCTCTCGCTTCCCCCGCTCACCTCTCTTCAGTAACTAACTCTTGACTCTTTTTTTGTTATACTCCGCTGAGCCGGTCGTGAGTGGGGCGTGTTTACCTGGTCCTGGTCCGCTCCACCCTCTTCTCCTCCTCCTCCTCCATCCCCTTCACTCAGAATCATCGTTATACATAAATACTTACATATACATACGTACGTACATACATGCATATCGGTATAATCTTATATTTCTATGTTTTTTTTATTTTCTTTATTAATTTGGCCTTTTTTCAAATTATTGTTTACTATGATTCATAAAAAAATATTTGATTTTTTTTGTGTGTGTGACCTTTGGTCGTTGAAGTTTATTAATGAATTTATTTATTTCTAATATTTTGTAATATTTGTCGAGTCA
>NC_087153.1:3222500-3237500 GCF_035594125.1 Scylla paramamosain
AGCTACATAAAGTTTTGGTTCATATCCGGGAAGCAGGCGACACTACAGCATTCATTCATGGCCGCGTAACGAACACCATAATGAGGCGCGCTGAGTGAATTGTGTATGCAAAGGATCACTGAACACGTGAATTGAATGGTCAGTCATGCACACACACACACACACACACACACACACACACACACACACACACACACACACACACACACACACACACATACACACAAAAGAAATAGAGTGAACACCACATACACAAACACAAGTCAACCTGTAGCCACTGAAACACACAAAAGTCAAGCTCTATAATCTACACCACAAACAGAGAAGTTGATTACACACCACACTCATAAACACAGTAAGCCGACTCTAATATATCCCTATATGGCAAACCACTTCGACCCTGCCGTTCACCACAAAGGGAAACCATCGGAGCGCATCCAATTGCTGTGCTTTCCTATGCACCTGAGCGACGTGGTTTCAAAATACAGCGCCGGGGATAAAAGACTCAGGCGCGGTTTCAGGAAGGGCGAAAGGACAGTCGGACTGGAGAGAGAGAGAAACTGGCTGACTACATAGCAAGTGAGTATGAGAAGCGAGAGCCACAGGTGAGTGACATAACATGCCGGATTTACGAGATGGGAAACTAAAGTGAAATGAAGATTGAATTTTTACGGAGAGATAAGACAAAAATAAAAACAGTTTATCCAGTTTGCAGCCATGAGATCGAATATATATATATATATATATATATATATATATATATATATATATATATATATATATATATATATATATATATATATATATATATATATATATATATATATATATATATATATACATCATAAGGTTCTTGGTGGTTAATGGTGTGTGGAAGGGTTACAGTATGAGTGTGTGTGTGTGTGTGTGTGTGTGTGTGTGTGTGTGTGTGTGTGTGTGTGTGTGTGTGTGAGAGAGAGAGAGAGAGAGAGAGAGAGAGAGAGAGAGAGAGAGAGAGAGAGAGAGAGAGAGAGAGAGAGAGAGAGAGAGAGAGAGAGAGAGAGAGAGGAAGGTGGAGTGTTTGAGGTGACATTTTGGTGTTGGCCCGAGTGTGTGTAACCAGCCCCTCTGTATACATTCAGCTAACACTTGGTTTACACATGTGTACATAGGCTTATTCTCAATACACACACACGCAGGTGGGCGGGTTCTCACACCTGAAGAGAGAGAGAGAGAGAGAGAGAGAGAGAGAGAGAGAGAGAGAGAGAGAGAGAGAGAGAGAGAGAGAGAGAGAGAGAGAGAGAGAAGTGGGGTGGGAGGGAGGAGAGTGGATGTAATCAAGTTAGCGTGTGAAATGCCAAATCACACGGCCAAGTCAAAGTGAATATTAATGTAAATTCGATGCTATTTCAGAACTGTGTATCATTTGACATCTCATAGGGATGATCGTAGATCACTGAGGGTCTGGACGCTCACGTGGTGAACTTGTGTTCGCCAACTACTATTGGCCCGTATTCAGAAATGTTTTGCTCTCTCTTCACGACTATTTTCAAAAGGCCACAGACATGATTAACCAGGTTCTCAATACTGTTTCTCCTTTAAATAATGTAGAAATCTTGTTAATCTGTTATTTTAATAGTAATAACTCGCCTAAAAACTCACATAGCTTCAACTAGAGCCTTTTGAAATTAATGAAGGTGCGGCGTGATTCCTTCACGGTGACGGCTGACAGCTAATGTACGATAATCTATGAGTGAGGCTTTCACACTCCTCGTCCTCATGACCAAAGAGGAGAGTAACTGCTGGCTCATCAGTGAAGACTCTCGGCGGCATACGAACCTCAGCCAGCCAGCCATGTGACGAGTGAGGGTGCTACTACTGCGCTGACAGGCTGGGTGTGTGTGTGTGTGTGTGTGTGTGTTTTGGCTTATTTTCTTCTTTTCTTTATTACAGTTATCATTATTATTGTTATTATTATTATTATTATTATTAATATTATTATCATTATTATTATTATTATTATTATTATTATTATTATTATTATTATTATTATTATATAATCATCATCGTAATTGTTGTTGTTGTTGTTGTTGTTGTTGTTGTTGTTGTTGTTGTTGTTGTTGTTGATGTTCTTGACAATATTACTACTACTACTATCAATACTACTATGAATACTATGAATACTGCTATGAATATCTATACAACAACGACAACAACAACAACAACACAACTACTACTACTACTACTACTACTACTACTACTACTACTACTACTACTACTACTACTACTACTGCTGCTGCTGCTGCTGCTGCTGCTGCTGCTGCTGCTGCTGCTGCTGCTGCTACTGATACTTTTGCTACCACCAGTCACTTCATTTGCTGCGATTCGAACATTTCCCACCGAACTCACGCAACACTCACTCACCTGAGGATGTCTTTCCTCGTCCCACAAAACAAAAAAAGAAAAGGAAAGAAAATAAGCAAATAGACAAAGAAAATGCACACTTGATCTCAGTACACTTCAACATCACCACGGGTGTCACTGCTGTGCTTCCAGTAGGATTCCACAGTTGACGGTAACGGATATAATTCCCGATGCACACGCACACAAGATAAGATGTACGTTTTAATGAAGGGACTCGATTCTTTAATTACGGAATCCTAGTCAGGGATGGTGTGCTACACATCACACCTACATGCATCTTGCAAACCACCTGGAAGTGCAAGATGAAAATAATAACAAATATTGATAAATGTTCGGGAATATTCAGGAAGATCAAGAAAAAAAAAATGGAGACAAGTAAACATATGGTAAGGTGGACGAGGAGGAGGAACACAAAGGGATACAAAGGAAAACAACAAAAAGCCTTCTGGTCTTAGCTAGGTTGTTTGAAAATAGAAGTTTGAATGGGATAGTTTGCCGCGACAAGAAGATTGTGTGAAACGAGGAGGAGGAAGGAGAGGAAGAGAAGGAGGAGGAGAGGGAGGATGAGGGAATTTATACATTAAAAAAGTGATAGAGAGAACTGAAAAATGAAAGTGGGGAGGGAAGCATGAGAAGCAAAGTATGGTGAGTAGGAGGAGGAGGAGGAGGAGGAGGAGGAGGAGAAGGAGGAGGAATGATGATAACCAGAAGCGAAGCAAGTGTTTGGACGAAGATGACACTTGTGCACTGAGTGTCCCCGACCGCCTTCCTGACTTACGAGTATCATCAACACTCACACGTGTGTCTGACATATGTGGCGCCACACGGGAACACTCACAATTTTGCACACACACACACGCACACACACACACACACACACACACACACACACACACACACACACACACACACACACACACACACACACACACACACACACACACACACACACACACACACACACACACATTCACGGTTCCCACAGTTAACTATAGTACACAAACACAGACACTCAAAAAGCCACGCACTTACAACCCGCCAGGTGTTGCGTGGGTGCGGGGAGCCATGGAAAGGTAAAAACGTGTCACCTTAATCCTCTAACACGCAAAAATCTCGCGTGTAAGGCAAGAAGGTGAAAGGCAGAAGTGATTCACGTAAATTCAGACTAATTTAAAGAATGTTATGTCAGGTGTTGGGACACTTGCTGCAAGTGGAAGACGAGGAGGAGGAGGAGGAGGAGGAGGAGGAGGAGGAGGTAGTGGTGGTGGAGGAGGAGGTGGTAATGAGGTCGACACGCAAATAAATCAACTAAGAAAAAATATCAGTCTCTTTTCTTTCTCGTTATACTACATATATATTTGAAATTTTCACATTTTGATTTCTTATTTTTCTGTTTTGTTCCCTATCTATCTGTCGTCATTCGAAACTCATATTTCTTTCTGACATTTTTTTTTTGCTTTTTGTTCAATCATTCGTAATATATATATTTTTAAATCAATTGTCTCCACGTTTCCTATTTGTTCTTTGTTTTATGGTTTTCTTCTGTTTACTTTTATGAACATCAATATACTCATTCCACTTTTCCACTTGTCTTTTATCATATATCTTTAGTCGTTAAGTACTTCTCTGTTCAAATCTCTCTTATGTAATTCACCAGCAGGAACATGATGAACCTCACTTTCTACTTTCCCCTTTAGATATACCCATCTTTTCTTCGTTTACTGCCTGTCGACTGGTTCTCTCACCGGCAGCTGCAGCGCACACATCCCTCTCTGCCTGTCCCCGCGTCCCCCGACTCTGCTAAAGCTTTTCTATTCTTATGGATCAACCCTACGGTCATCCTTCTTTTCTTCTTCTTCTTCTTCTTTTTCTTCTTTTACTACTACTACTACTTCTACTACTACTACTACTACTACTACTACTACTACTACTACTACTACTACTACTACTACTACTACTACTCCTGCTGCTACTACTACTACTGCTACTGCTGCTACTACTACTACTGTTACTAATATTACATTAACAACAACAACAACAACAACAACAACAACAACTACTACTACTACTACTACTACTACTACTACTACTACTACTACTACTACTGCTACTACTACTACTACTACTACTACTACTACTACTACTACTACTACTACTACTACTTCATGTTTATATTGATTTTTCTCAAGTTTCTCTCAACCTTCTTAATATGTTTACTAAATGAAGGTGGTGGGTTTGTATCATAAGTAAAACTTTCCTCATATGAACTGCTATTCTTTAGCGCACCTCACTTAAACTTGTCTATACTATACTATTTCATACTTTGTTGGATGGTTAAGTGAGTCAAACTTTACACAATTCTAGCTTCCCATTTTTACCTACAACATCCTTCCCCTGATAGAAGAGCATTGCATACTTCGAGTTTAGAAAAATCTGAAAAGGAAAATAATCTAACCTCCATTTCATTAACTATAACTTCCTCTTAATTATAACCATATTCCTCTTAACTCCAACCTTTTTTTCTCTTGCATTCAACGTATACTTTAACTTCATCCTCCATCATTTTAACTTCAATCTCTTTCCTAGTACTTATAAACTCCTGTTTATTAGCTCCTTCCTCCTACTTTCTACCTCCCAACAATAACCGTATGAAAATTCCTTTCAAATATGCTGTGCACGGAAATCATTAACGGAACTAATTATCGCCATGCTTTTTATAGTTTAACGCTTAGTTTAATCAAATCATGTCGATAAAAATGAAAAAAAAAAAAAAAAAAATCTCGAAGAAGCAGCGTCGATCTTGAACCATTTGTTGCGTTTCTTCAAATCCACGCATCATTCCGTGCACTGAGTCGTTTTCTTGCGTACACGGCAAGACCCTCGCCAGACCACGGCACCACAGCCATCTCTCCCTCGCCGCCACGCCACAGTCACTGAGAGAATCCTGGCCTTGCTTAATCCCACGCGGGACTCTGCGGCAAGCCCTCTCTCTTGACGGTGACGGAGCGAACGTCATCAAAGTTGTTGGCCGGACAGGGAGAAAATACCCCTGCAAAGCTGACCGAGAGAATGTGAAAGTAGTTTATCCGGAAAAAGCGGAAAGACTGTGCACGTCAGGGGAAAGGTTTTCTTCCCGGCAGCTCTCACACGCTGTCAGGATGGGGAACATTTTGTCAGAGAGGCTTAGTGCATATCACTGTGTTTCAGCTTATCGTCATTCCAGTGTCAGCTAATACTTTTCATCAAGGCTGATTGTCTGGAATCGCTGATAGCCTGGAACGCGTGACCATACATACACAGTAAGTGGTCTTCATATCTTTTTAATAACTTTCATTAGTATTGTTGTCGTGTGTGATTTTTCTTTCCCACTAGCGTCATGTGAGAAGTGTTAATGTAAATATCTGAAATCTGCAGCTTTACATCACTGCAACAAATACATGGAAAGGCGTGCTGCAGAAGTGATGTGTTGGCTTTCAGGACTGCATTGGTGAATTTGTAAAATCATCCACCTCCAATCAGGTTCGTATCCTGCCATTGCAGTCGCCAGGTGGTCATGACGATACAATTATTAAATCAGTCATCTATTCGTAGAATACATTGGTGTTTTCTCTAGAGTGGAATACAGACTTTTGAATGTCAGAAAAGATTCCATTTATCTATTTATTCATATCTACTTATGTATCTGCCCATCTGTCAGTCGATCAATGCAAGAGTATATGTATATCTACTTATATACGTATGTATGTATGTATGTATGTATGTATGTATGTATGTATGTATGTATGTATGCATGTATATATGTATGTATGTATGTATGTATGTATGTATATATGTATGTGCGTGTGTATATGTAGTGCGTAAATACGTATGCATGCGCTGTGTGTATGTACTTGCATGTATGCATGAATATATCATTAGTATTCACACGTACAGTAGCCTCAAAATATCGCCGAATAAATAAAAAATTATTCCCTTTCCGCCGGGCAGCAGCCAAGGCTCCACAACAACCGTCGCCCACGCCAGAACACCACCAACAAGGAAAGGAAGAAACTCGCTCAACTAAAGGAGGATCCAGGGCGGCCGCGCCGTAACCCCGGGGAGAGCCGCTGACAAATGAGCATCTGAGGTCCGCTGGTCAGTCACGAAGGAGATGCTGAACTGACCACGATGGTGCGGCTCTCCGGGGATTTCGGTATAATGTTTCTCCTTAATGCTGAACCGGTGTTGGACCAACTGTAATATTAGGGTGCTTAGTGAGGGCATTACGGCCGAGTTGGGTCGTTTATTACACTGACAGCGGCCGGGGCCACCACAGCTCCATTGGCTCTCAAAATGTTCTGCCACTGTGAATGCTGACGACACGAGGGAGGTCCCAAGGCAGTTCTGACCGACCCCTGGCAGGCCACGCCGCGCTCCTCTCTTGTTTTTCGGTGCAAATGTATTTTGTTGGTCGCTCTTGTTAGATTGCTTTGGTTCTTTTCGCATCTGTGTTCAGAAAGCTAATTTAGTCTTGGAACACTCCTTAAGAACAAGAAAGAAAAATAAATACGTAATAGTACAGCACTTGCATGATTAATTTTAGTTCTGCTTATTTCAAACTTATTACGAAATTTGTGCAGAGTGGACTAAATGACTCGAAAATTTAATTTTGGTGTTCACATCACGTGGCTCGTGTATGTTTTGTTCACTAACTATTGATGAAAAATTGGTAAAACCTTGCAACACGCCAGGCAGCCTCCCACCCTCACCAGCGACCTACAGGGAACACTACTCCGAGATGAAGTAGTGTGGAGGGATATTCTTCCAGGCACCTATACCTCCCCACCTCCCCGCGTCTCTCGTCTTCTCCCACTGGAAAGGGAACACGCGCGGAATGCCAAGCTCGACCATCTGCAACTTGTGCGATCAAATCTGCCGCAGTCAGCTCTTCCCGACACCGAACCAATTCCAACCAACAGTAGCTCAGCCTCCTTCTCTTCGTCCAAGTTCCCCTCACTCCAATTCCTGGAATAGACCAGACGGCGAAGAGAGAAAGAGAGTGGGGGAGAGAAAGAGAGAGGAGAGGGGACTGGGTGGATTGTCACTTTCCTGGAGTCATTCCAACAAGTGCTTGAGTCAAGTGAACAAGTGGTTTCCATCCAGAACACGAGTCGCCCTTACCGCCAACTCCCGCTGTACGAGAATTCCCACTAAATACCTCTCTCTTTCCGCCGCTACACGCCTGCAACATTAAATCTTTTCGCACAACCCAAATTTCTCCAGTCGAGCCTTCCAGCCAGGCAACGCTCCCCGAAGACTCCAAATAGGCCTACAATCTCAGGCTAATCCTACACTCGGGGGAAAATAGACACTCGGCCAGCGTGTGGAAACCCTCAGTGGCTCGGCGGTCATCTGGGGGCGTCCTGGGGGAGCCACACGGCGGACAGGGTAGCGACGGAGAGGTGAGTGAAATTGAAACAAGATTGTGACCATCAGTCAAATGACGCAGTAAAGAGGGGAGGGTCAGCAGGGCATGTTGATTGTGGGGTGCTAGGAGGAGGAGGAGGAGGAGGAGGAGGAGGAGGAGGAGGAGGAGGAGGAGAAGGAGGAGGAGGACGACAACGACGACAACGGTAAAAAATGAAATAGTAGAAAAAATTTTATATATATATATATATATATATATATATATATATATATATATATATATATATATATATATATATATATATATATATATATATATATATAAAGATGGAACACATATAGACTCATATATTTTTAAGTTAACTTTCTCATTATAATATAAGACTACGTGCGTGAACCCAATGATTTTTCCATTCGTGGTATTCAGATGATATGAGTTCAGGTGGGGACTCAGCGGCGAGCCATTAACTTTCTCAATATGTTTATTTGGGGTGTCATAAATTCATGATGGCGAGGCAGCGTGGCAGCACCCATGATGTTAACTAAAGCCACACCTGTGATCTGCCTCTCACCCACACGCACACACCCACACCCACCCGCCCATCCATGCACGCACACACCCACCCGCCTGCTTATCCACCCACCCACCCACCAATTTATCCACTCATCCACACACACACACACACACACACACGTAAATCACGGAATTTACTCTGTCCATCATTGGACGGATAATATTTTCACTTCAGGAAAATGTAATTACATATACATATATCTGTAACCAAATCGCAACTATCACCATCCTCTCCTCCTCGTGGCGACAACCCTCCTACACCTTGCACCACCGCTAGGGGCGCCCTGCCATCAGTGCAGCAACAGGACACGCGAGCCACCTCCGTGAAAAGAGTGAACACCTGCTTCATTTATGCACCACTCATATATATATAATGCACACCATATCAAATCAGCAAAGGGTCATTTAGAACACCCGTCAGTTTATCATTTAGTAGCTCACACGTCCGTACATACACTGCTTCTCACATTAGTTAACCTTTTCATGATGTCTATTAGCTTATCATTGATCTTCATTTCGTTCTTTGGTGAAGTGTTCATGTGCTTATGCTGTACGAACGTGTCTGGTGAGAAACCAGATAAATACTTTCGCGTTCTCAATATTAATTTTGTAGTATTACGTTTTAAGAGTTTTCTGTACCTCATCTCGTGTATATTTCTGTTGATTTTCTATATCCAACATTATTCTTTCGTGCATAATATTTATTTTATATTTCTTAACAGGAAAGGAAAGGAAAAATTATACATCGGACAGATTAGCATTGATTTAAGCCTCGTAGCCAGTGCCATCTGTGGAAATTATACTTCATTGACATTATTTACCATGACAATTCAACATTCTTTTCCATCTCCTATTTCTTCACTAACGCAATGTACTGTTTTTCTCTACACCTCCTTCCTTCACGCTACTCAGTAACTCCCTTCTTTAACAATATCTAATTCCTCATACTGCCTTTTTTCTATCCTTTATTTTCAGATCCGTTGCTCGAAGTGTTGCTCCTTTACCCTGTCACGCGGTGCTGGCCATTGAACGCACTGTACCCTGCCAAGTCCCTGTCTCTTCTCTTTTTCTTCCCCTTCACACGTCCACCTCTTTCAGCAGACTCTTGTGGGTGGAGGTGCAGGGCCAGACACGTGTAAGGAGTTAAAGGTCATGGCAAGTCACAGGGTCATCTGCCAACAACACTCCCTGATGCACCCTCTCCCTCACCAGGCCATGTTAACTTAAGGTTCTAACAGGTTTAAATTTTGGGGTCGTTCTGTGTGTGTGTGTGTGTGTGTGTGTTGATATTTGAATGACGTATAACTTACGTACATCTTTAAGTAGGAGTAAGAAAGATTCACACACACACACACACACACACACACACACACACAATCATTAACTGACTCTATCCTAATTATGTCTAATGACTGTATGAAGCTTGACATCATAAGTTTCACAGGAACGAGACATGACGGAGTGCTTCTTTCACTGTACCAGCTGCCAGGATATAATATGTCGGCAAATTGTAGAAGCAGGTATGGGGAAGGAGTTGTGCTGTACATTACCAGTAAGTATGATGGTCTATTTGTGCTTGGAGATTTCAACTTAGATTTAATGTCAAATAATGATGATAACAATGTGTATAAATTTATCAATACAATGTACTCCTCTCTGTTTCCACTAATTACTAGGCCAACTAGGATCACAGACACCATTGCAACTTTATAAGACCATATATGAACTACTCTGATGAACTAAAATGTTAATAGTTCCATACTTGAAACTGACATAACTGATCATTTTCCAGTTATATCCCATTTCAAATTTAGAAACTTACAAGGTAACTCACCATTATATAAAGAAATTAGAATATACTCCATTTCGGCGTTTAATAATTTCAGTGAAGATCTAGACCAACTAAAGTTAAATGAGATTTTGCAGTGTAACTGTGCAAATGAATCTTTCAATATATCTCACAATGTGTTTAATAAAACTGTATGAAAAACATTTTCCTAAGAGAGAAATTCGTGAAAATGTCAAAGATAACATCAGTCCTTAAGTCACATCGCCCCTGAAAGTTAACACCAAAGAAAGTAATAGACTAGAAAGTTTAGTAAAAAAAAAAAAGTCTATAAATTATAAGGATACATACTGTAAATACGGAAATAAATTAACATCAGTTCTTAGAATAACTAAAAATAATTACTATAAAGACGCTTTAAAATCTAATCAAGGCAACCCCCAAGTCACAATGGAAGACAATTCGTTCAGGACTTGGTAAAACTTTTAATGCCTCCAACCATCAAACAGAATTAAAACCACCTTGTACTGGTGTATCCAATACATTTAATAAGCACTTTTTAAGAATGGGGAGCACTGAATCACTTAATAGGAACACTGATAATTACCAAAATTATTTGCTTGATCCTCCTTCATTCTCGTTCTATTTATCTCCAACGTATCCTACAGAACTTGAAAATATATAAAGTCACTTCAGTATGTTGCCCAAGGAACTGATGATATATCTCCAAAAGTTTTAAAACATACATCTTATAAAATTTTTATTCCATTAGCACACATATTCAATCTGTCCTGAAGAACTGGAGTCTTTCGTGATAAACTAAAGAAAGCTAAAGAAATCCTTCTCCACAAGACTGGAATTAGATCAGATATTCACAATCACGAAGCCATTTCTATTCTGCCAGCCTTTAGAAAGATTTTGGAAAAAAATAATTTTCATTGACTAGTTACATACTTAGAAACTAACAACTTTCTTACTAATTGTCAACGTGGCTTTCGAACTAATCGTTCCACTGAGTCTGCCATATTTTAGAGTGTCTCCACTATCTATAATTTTTAGATGATACTATGTCATGGGGTTATTCATTGATTTATCTAAAGCTTTCGACTTGCTGAACCATCTCGTATTTATTAACATACTAGAAAATTTTGCTATAAGAGATACCCTTTTACAACTCTAAGTTTTATCAGTAACAGGACACAAGCTGTTTTTTGTAATGGAAAATACTCGTGTGACAGAACCATAACTACAGGTGTTCCATAGGGATCAATTCTAAGACTGATTTTGTTTATTATAATTTTTTATACATAAATGATATAATTAATGCTAGTGTTAAATTTAGATTCACAATATACGCAGATGACACCACTCTTTTATTCACTGACAAGAATATACATGTCCTGTATTTGAATCTACGTTCTGAATTTAAATCATTAAGTAAATGGGTAAAGTGTAATAAGCTGAGAGTTAATGTTACAAAGACAAAGTATGTATTTTTTTTCAAAACAGATCTATGAAAAGATTATTTATCTTCTGTAATGTTTGAAGGGAAATTAGTAGAACGTGTCCCACATAGAAGATTTCTTGGTGTATATTTAGATGAATATTTAAACTGGAACCAGCATATAAAGGAAGTGTGCTTCAAAGTTATCAAAATCATGTGGTATTTGTACAGGATCAGACATTATCTTACAACAGATGCTTTGATGAATATTTATTACACTTCATGTTACCCAATTGTTAATGACTGTACGAGTATATTTGTGTGGGCGTGCACTTGGCAGTCCTTTCTTGACAGGTTATTAGTAACTCAGAAAAAAAAAAAAAATGAATAAAATAAATAAATTTATATTTTCATGAGAAAATTTAACTCCACAGCTGATGTATTTGCTAATCATAATATGTTAATTGTTCACTTAATTTATAAATATTTCCTGTTATTAATAACATTTAGAACACTCAAAATTTTCAGATGCTTCAAATTTCTAAGCAATCAGTATAGCACAAGAAGTAATGGCAACAGTTTAGTAAGTCCAAGATTTCATACAACTTTATTTAAAAACAGCATAATGTGTAAAGGCTCTAATGTATGGAACTCACTCCCAATAGAAGTCAAGAATTTATTTTTTACAAATAATATTTTTTGTTTGAAAATAAGGTAAAACTTCATGTACGTAGTCAGAGTCCATAGTCCTTCATTTTATAACTGATAAATGTAATTAATTATTCTCAACAATTTATGCACACTTGTAAATATTATAAACAGATTGACTGTATTATGTAATACATGTACAATATTATGAAACATCTGTCTGTCAGGGGCTTTTAGCTCGACAGACTGTGCCAATAATTGTATGGGAGTTGTAGTTCTCAATGTAAAAAGCGGTTATGGCAATAAAAATTACTTACTTACACACACACACACACACACACACACACACACACACACACACACACACACACACACACACTTCTGTTTTCATTATCCTTAGCTTTCTTTTCTTCCCTTATCATCTTCCTTTTCGAGATACTATTTTTCATCCTCATCCTCTTCACCTCTTCTTCGGCGACTTCTCATTCCCCGTCTCTCCTGCTCGCCTCCCTAATCACCTCAAGCCTTCTCCATACCCTCCGCACCTCGTCCTCACCCTCATCCTCCTCCTGCTACAAGACTTTAGTAGGAAATTTGGATGCTCGCGGCCTCACCATCTGATCCCCCGTGTCCGCAATAACAGTGTCTACACCGCCTGCCGACGAAGGGCCGCCCTGCCTGCCTGCATCATGTGTAAGACTCTTGCTGCCACCCTTCTCAGCTGCTCCTCCTCTCAAAGCACCGCCATCACCCTGACGCCTCAACCACCTCTGAGCCACTTCATATTGCACCTCACCACCTCCACCACAGCCATCACCACGAGTTACTTCTTTCCTTCTCAGTAACCCTCCATACAGTGTTCGTTGTTTCCATCCCAATGCACAAGATTATTTTCACGTTTTCTGTGTAAAGTGATGGATGGTGATGTATGTGATGTACTGTGGTTTTAATTGATAGAGGAAAAAAAAAAAATTAGATGTTCGTCGAAAATATGTAAATGCAATTAAAAATTTCTACATAAAAAAAATGAAGTTACATGTCTGTACGCTGAACTAATGAATTCTAAATAAAAAGTATGCATGACACACACACACACACACACACACACACACACACACACACACACACACACACACACACACACACACACACACACACACACACACACACACACACTAATGCCGTGCTTTTTACATAACAGGGAAGGAAAGAAAAAAAAAAACTATTCTCCGGACAAATCAGCATTAATTTAAGCCTCGTAGCCACCGCCACCTGTGGAAATTATACTTCAATGACATTATTTACGTTCGTAAATTACATGCTTCACAGAAAGTTAATTTAGTTATGTCACTCCGCCCTCCTGCTCAACACTGCTGCTGCTGTTGCTGCCATGCACCAGTGGCTGTAGCTACCACAGCCACTGCCACTCATCATCACTGACACCACTGCCTCATACTGCTGTCACAACCACTACCATCGTCACAATTAGCCACTACCATCACCACCACCACGACAGCCACCGCCACTACAACTCATCACCACTGCTATCACTGGCACATACTACTGTCACCACCACGACTGTCATCACAACTAACAACTATCGCCACCACCGTTAACACCCATCACCACCGCTATCACTGGCACGCACTACTGTCACCACCACAACCATTATCACAACCGACCACTGCTATGACCACCACCATGACAGTCATCACCAATACTACTCATCATCACCGTGGCCATCTCTACCACATACTACTACCACCACCACGACCATCATCACAACTGGTATCACTATCACCATGACACCTACTGCTACTACCATCATTGCTACCACCACCTCCATCACTACTTGGAACGACCATTACGATTTTTTTTACAGCCAGCCACTTCTACCACCAAAGCATCATAATTATATTACTTATTGTCACAACACTCAATCCTAATTCATGGCGCCAAGCGCAAAAAGACTCATAAAATTATCAGTTCCTTTGCATTTGGTGGTGTATTGGCTATGTTTTCATAGAAGAGAGTGAGGGAAGTGGTGGCGTGTGTGAGAAGATTTACGTTGAAGCCAGAGAAAAGCATAAATTTTAACTGATCAACTGAAATATATTTATATTCGGTGCTACAACTCCGAAAGTCGTAAACCACCTCATGAATTGAAAACGAGACAACCTTACAGACCTACACACACGAGTAGGAAAAATTACGTAGTTAGAAAACAAGAAAAAAAATATATATATAGTCAGAACAGAAACAGAATGATGAAATTATGAAACCAAAAGAAAGAGATAAATAGATAAACAGATAGATGGCTAGATAGATAGATAGATAGATAGATAAACAGATAGACAGATAGATGAATAGAGATAGATAGATAGATAGATAGATAGATAGATAGATAGAGAGAGAGAGAGAGAGAGAGAGAGAGAGAGAGAGAGAGAGAGAGAGAGAGAGAGAGAGAGAGAGAGAGAGAGAGAGAGAATTATTATTCTTATTATAACCATAATATACGTGTGTGTGTGTGTGTGTGTGTGTGTGTGTGTGTGTGTGTGTGTGTGTGTGTGTGTGTGTGTGTGTGTGTGTGTGTGTGTGTGTGTGTGTGTGTGTGTATATATATATATATATATATATATATATATATATATATATATATATATATATATATATATATATATATATATATATATATATATATATATATATATATATACTTCTTAGTAACAATAATATTGT
>NC_087153.1:3242500-3272500 GCF_035594125.1 Scylla paramamosain
GAGAGAGAGAGAGAGAGAGAGAGAGAGAGAGAGAGAGAGATAAAAAAAAAAAGAGAAAGAGCGAGAAGACGAAGAAGACGAAAAGGAGGAGGAGGAGCATGAAGACTAGACGGAGGAAAGAAGAAGCCAGGAAGTCAAGAGGGAGCTCTGAGGAAGGAAGGAAGAAGGAAAGGAGGAGGGAAGAAGGAAGGAAGGAAGGAAGGGAGAAGACCACACACCACCCTCACACGCGGCTCACGGCTTCACCCTAATGTAAATACGCTGTCGAGTGGGAGGGATCACAGGGCAGCCTCCGCCGTGCCTCTGGATGCCTGGTCACCGTCTCGTCCATCTCCCCCCATTCGTGTAATCTTTCTGCAAGGAATATCCACCTTGTGCCCCACGCTGAGGAGACTAAAGGGGGGGAGGGAGAAGAAATGAGTAGAAGCACAAGGGAGAAGAGCTGAAGAAGAGGACTGAGGGAAGAAGAAGGAAGAACCCAAGAAGTTACATACTACTATTATTACTACTACTACTCGTACTACTACCACTACTACTACTACTACTCGAGAAGACTAAAGAGGGGGGGAGAGGTGAGGAAAAGCATAAGAAAGAAGGAAGGGGAGGTTAAACAGGAGAAGAATGAGGAAGAACCCAAGAAGTCGTCACCTGCTACTATGCTCATACTACTACTACTACTACTACTACTACTACTACTATTACTACTACTACCACCACCCGAGGAAATTCATGGGGGAAGGGAGCAGGAGAAGGAAGGAAAGGAGAAGGGAAGGGGAGAAGGAGCAGGAGGAAAAGGCAAAGGAGACAGGGAATTTAGAGAAGAAGGAAGGGGAAAACAAGAAGTCCTCTCCTGTCGCCACCACCACCACTTCTACTACTACTACTACTACTACTACTACTACTACTACTACTGCTACTACTACTGCTACTACTACTACTGCTACTACTAACTGAATGGATGAAATTATATAAAAAGAAGAGATGGTGCTTCTATTAATTTGGAGCTGATGTTCGAATTCCATGTCTTTTCCTTCCCCTTTTTTTAATGTCTGTCTGTATGTTTGTCTATCTGTTTGTCTGCCTGTCTATATGTGTATCTGTTCGCCTAATTCCCTATGCTTGTCTTATTTCTCAGTTCTGCCAGTTGGTATATCATTTTCCATGATAATAATATTTTTTACGTGATATTTATTTTGTTTTTCATTAATTCTGAGTCTTCCATCGTCTCTCTCTCTCTCTCTCTCTCTCTCTCTCTCTCTCTCTCTCTCTCTCTCTCTCTCTCTCTCTCTCTCTCTCTCTCTCTCTCTCTCTCTCTCCCCCTCGGAACACTCGTATAGCATTCACTCTCTTTTCAGTCTTCTTTAACCAAACTTTGTTCTCTCTTTTATTACTTCCACCCTCCCCTTCTCTATAAAAGCCTCCACCGAAAACAAAAGACTTCTCTGCCCTTTCTCCACCACCCTCTCTCTCTCTCTCTCTCTCTCTCTCTCTCTCTCTCTCTCTCTCTCTCTCTCTCTCTCTCTCTCTCTCTCTTTTCCCTCCTTTTCCTCCTGCACCACCATCACCATCACCACTAGCAGCAGCACCATCTCTTTCTCCTCCTCCTCTTCCTCCTTTTCCTCTTCCTCCTACTCTTCCTCCTCCTATGTCCTATTTCAACTCCCTCGCCTCACCATCCAACCTCACCCCCACTATATCCTCTCTCTCTCTCTCTCTCTCTCTCTCTCTCTCTCTCTCTCTCTCTCTCTCTCTCTCTCTCTCTCTCTCTCTCTCTCTCTCTCTCTCTCTCTCTCCGCACACTCCCATCTCACCCCTCCCCTCTCCCACCTCTTCCCCTCTTGACGATAATCGACAAGTCGTGTCGAGTAAGTGTGTGATTCGCCCGCCGGGAACAGGAATCAGACGGGAATGTAGGAATGTGTGAATCTGGTAGAGCAGCAACAGAGGTGTCGGTCGCTTGAGTTCACACGAGGACGGAGGAGAGAGAGAGAGAGAGAGAGAGAGAGAGAGGAGGAGAAAGTGGTGGTGGTAAAGAGAAAGAAAAAGAGGGGAGATGTGAGGACTGGAGAACGAAGGAAGGAATGAGAATGAGTGTGAGGAGGTGAGCGGCTGAGCGAGAAGGGAGTGTGTGTGTGTGTGTGTGTGTGTGTGTGTGTGTGTGTGTGTGTGTGTGTGTGGAGAGAGGCGGTGATGAGGAAAGTGGTTAAAATGAGTAGACACTAAGAAAAAACATGGATAGACGACGACTACTTAGATATTTACTTATCGTTTACTTGTAAAAAAAAAAAGTAATGAAATTAGCCATATGATCTTTTTTTTTATGATGCACAGTCAAAACAAAAGCACAGAAATCATAAAATCTTGAACTTTTCCCGAACATTTTTGATAAGCCAGTCTGAGAAAAGAAAAAAAAAAAGGTCCAGCAAAGAAAAATGTTAATTGCGAATGTGGACGCAACAAAATGCTTCCCTCCATACATGATTGATAGCAGACGGCGCGGCAGCGATGCAAGACAAGGGCGAGTGTCGGGGGTGAGTGGTGACGGGGCGTGTGACGGACAGCGACACGACCCAACCCTCCCGTCACCTGCACGCCGCCGCTGCTCCGCTAATGCCAAACACTGCACCTCACCAGCCATTCCCTCTCACCCTCCCTTTCCCTCCCCATCACCGCCGCCTTCTGCACCGCCTCCGCACACACCAATCTGGCGGCGGGAGTGTTTCGTCTGTCGGCCGTACAGGTGCAGCGGGGGACTCCATGGCCCCGCCGCGCCCCGGGGTCCGATGGAGTCCGTGAGTGTGTATATCGGAGGCGAGGAGCGCGATCCCCAATCACCTGGGCGGTAAGAGGGTCAGGCGATAGACGGCAATACTGAAAAATGAGGAGGAAGGTATTAAGAATATCATTAATTCATGGAAGTTTATCGGGAGCCCTGATTTGGTGGCGTTGGACAGGAAAGAGCTTTATCATAATTAACCTTTCATCGTGAAATGAAATTATAATGACTCCAGCATTTACCTATTAGGTTATGATAATCTAAACTCGGAATCCGTCCGCTGATAATCTGATTCCACTAAATCGTTTTACAGGTCAGCTGATAATTACCTTCCAATCACCTGAAATGGTCCAAACTTTGAGGACCAAGAGAATGGATGCTCACGCAAGCACGCAAGCATACATACACATCGCGCGCACGCACACACATACGCACATACAGGGAAAGGACCGCACACCGACGCACACACACATTTAGTGAGAGAGAGAGAGAGAGAGAGAGGAGAGAGAGAGAGAGAGAGAGAGAGAGAGAGAGAGAGAGAGAGAGAGAGAGAGAGAGAGTCACAACAAAATACTGAAATCGTAAATTGTGCTGAGTTACGGCAAGACAGTGACATAGGAGATGGGAAATATGATGGAGGAATGGAGTATGATAAGTGAGTGTTTGATAAGGAAAAAAGAAAGAGATGAATATTTTACTTAATGTTTAGGAGACAAGGGGGAAAAAAATAGAACGTAGAGATCAATAATAATAATAATAATAATAATAATAATAATAATAATAATAATAATAATAATAATAATGATAATAATTACAACAACAACAACAACGACAACAACAACAACAACAACAATAACAACAACAACAACAACAAAAGAAAAAGAAAAAGCCTATCAAAAGCAGGAACAACCGGTGGCTAACAAGGAAAACGAACAACAACAACACAAAGTAACCGAAAGGCGTGCAGACAGGGCGCCCCACTGCCGCTCCTCCGGTGATTCCCACTAGTACGAGGCGAACAGGGCACAGGACAATGGGGAGACCAAGGAAGCATGTAGCGGCGCGGCTCAGCGATATGACTGGTTGTAGTCTGGTTTGTACATCCTTCCTGCGAAATGATGAGTCTATGGACCATATTCTGAAACACTTCTGTCCGCACCTCGATTACATTCAATAGGCTCTAGTTGAAGTGATACGGACTTTTAATGGTGTTTTTTTTACAGTTCCAGTGGCAGATTAACAAGGTTTCTATATATATAACAAGACAAACACTTTTGAGAACCCGGCTGATCACCGCTATGGCCTTTGAAAATTTTCGTAGTGAGAGAATAAAGCGTTTCTGAATACGGGTCACTGGTGTGCCTCGAGTACACTCATCTCCCTTGAAGAGTGTAATAGATCTTCACGTCGGTAAAATTTAGTAACCCATTTCCTGAAGTACTTTATCGTACAGAAAATCGAAAAAAATAATAATAGTAAAGATATTTGCTTATGGACTGCGAGAGGAAGGAAAACAAGCTTTTTCAGTAATGTGATCTTTTACATTCCTCTTACCTTCGCAGTCGTCTCTTAATGTAATATTTGCAGAATTCAAGGCACATCGTGAGGTGGGGTGTACTTCTTTTTCGTCAGGTGAGTGCCTTGCTTTAATTTTTATCATTGTGAATAAAAAAAAACATCAAATGTTGAGTAAGATCAGACTACAACCACACTCATCTTTCACAAGTAGGAAATGTTCTTGGCATAAGACTCCCACTTTATATTTTGAAAGCGTCGTCCGTAGATAATTATACAAACACATGCTTTCCCCAAAACAGCTGGTAAACAGACTAACAGGGGAGCCACAGGGGCTGAAAGTGAGAAAGAAAACAAAAAAAGGAATCGAAAAGGGAAATATTTTAAACATGCGACGTTGGTAAATCATGGAAAGAGGACAGAATCCAATTACTCAGTGGTACATCACTTGAACGTGTGTGTGTGTGTGTGTGTGTGTGTGTGTGTGTTTGTAAACGCCTAAGCTTCACTTCAGCAGGAGGGTTTGGAGCCAATTAGCCCGTCGGACGCCTCATCCCTTGGTATATCCGCCACCATCAATTTACCTGGACAAGACTTCCCGCGGCGCTGCAGCATCACCCCAGCTGGTCACTGCCAAATGCTGAATAGTGTCGCCGCCGCCCTGCCGCCCCCTCCCAGCTCCATCCCGCCGCTGTGTTCCGGGGGTCCACTCAATATGTTGGACACGGCCATTGGCTACCCAGAACCCCCGCCGGCTGGAGACGAGGGTCCCCTTGTAAGTCGGTAATGGGCTCAGGCCAGGCCGGCACGGAGTAACATGGGAACGTCAGTTTGGTTAAGTTTCGCCCGCGTCAGATTTAGTCGAGTCAAGATTTAATGCTCGAAGGTCAGGCGAAATTTGGTTTTCTGTTTTTCTATACTTGTGTAATGATTCTTTTAGCTGTTGTGTAAAGATTTCTACATGCAGACAGTGACTCAGGAGGAGATGAACAAAAGATGTTTTGAATGTATTCTAAGGAACCTGATGCGAAGTTAGTTGCATCTGCATGAACGATGTGATAACTCTAATAAACCACATTATTTTTCTCATTTGTGAACACTCCTCTTGAGCTTATCAACAATTCTGGCAAAGAAACTAAAACAATTTTAATAACCCACAACAAATGTTCTATAAGAAAAAAATAAGGAACGACAAAAATAGTATAAGAAACATAAAATCGTATAACTACGAGTAAAAAACAAAATTCTCAACAAAGTTAAAAAAAAAAAAAAAACGAAAAACTCAGAATTCCTGGATCACATAGAGACTTGAGCAGCACCCTGGGGCGAGTGGGTGTTGCATTGCCGCGTGAAGCCCGCAGCCTTAGTCGATTGAGACCATAAAAACACTAAATGGAGGTCGTGACGGGAATTACTATATGGAGACTCGGGTGTCGCGGTTGTCGGAGTGTTGCGGTGCGTTGGAGAACATTGATCGCTCGTAAACAGGCTCTTTAGCGGCCAGCGGGAGGGAGAGAGAAAAGCTGTGCTGGGTGAGAGTGCAGACAGGGAGGGAGGGAGGGAGGGAGAGAAGGAGCGAGAGAGGGAGGCAAGGAAAAAAGTGTTGTTGAGGGGAAAGGGATGCATGGGGGATATGTGTGTGTGTGTGTGTGTGTGTGTGTGTGTGTGTGTGTGTGTGTGTGTGTGTGTGTGTGTGTGTGTGTGTGTGTGTGTGTGTGTGTGCGAGGAAAGTAAAAAGGGCAGTATAGGAGAGAAAGACTGTGTTCGTAAAAGACTGAATGATACAACTATAAAAGGTAAAAATATTGACTGATTGATTGATTCATTGTGTAAAAAAAGCGAGTGAATGAACGATAGAGTAAAGGAAATCCCAGATACGATAAAAAATTAAGATTGTGAGTGCAGTAATGTGAAGTGATAAGTGTAGAGAGAGAGAGAGAGAGAGAGAGAGAGAGAGAGAGAGAGAGAGAGAGAGAGAGAGAGAGAGAGTGTGTGTTCTAATGCTACACGTTTTATGTAAATAGCAATCATTTGTCAACGAACACCAAACATCACAACATAATTCAATCGTCTGCACGGCATATTAGTTTGTTCCCTAATTTCTTCCTCACAGTCATTTACTACACCTGTCTGCTTTTCGATCACTTACGAAAAAAAAAAGAGAAAAACAAAAGGAAGCAATATATATGAGCTGTTTGTAGTATAAGCATTATGTTTATTTTTCTTTCTAACTAACAATGAACCTAAACCGAGACAGACAGACATATTAGGACAGGAGTCCAATTAATGTTTATTGACGAGGTAAAAAGTTGTCCATCATGTTAGGGAGAGAGGGAGCCTGTCACTCGCCGCCTTACCAGTCTGTCCACCTCGCCAGTCTGTCCACCTCACCAGTCCATCCACCTCTCCAGTCTGTCCATCTCACCAGTCCATCCACCTCGCCAGTCTGTCCACCTCACCAGTCTGTCCACATCATCAGTTCACCTCACCAGTCCATCCACCTCGCCAGTCTGTCCACCTCACCAGTCTGTCCACGTCATCAGTTCACCTCACCAGTCTGTCCACTTCACCAGTCCATCCACCTCACCAGTCTGTCCACGTCATCAGTTCACCTCACCAGTCTGTCCACTTCACCTGTCCACCTCACCAGTATCCATTCATCGTTTCTCCTCCTCCTTTTCCTCCTCCTCCACCACCTCGCCCTCTCCTTCTCTCCTCCTCCTCCTCCTCCACCACCACCTTGCCCTCCTCTCCTTCCATCTTCATCTCCTCCTCCTCCTCCTCCTCCTCCTCCTTCTCCTCCTCCTCCTCCTCCTCCTCCTCCTCCTCCACCAGCTCCTCCTCCTCCCTTTCCCAAAGCTCTCACACGACACACTAACCCAGCCATCATTATGCTCGTCCACAGAAATTTTACAAAGAGTATGAAAAGCCTCGTCGACTAAACACGTGTAATTATCATAACTCAAGTAACTTACACCTTCCTTGTTATCTCCATGGCGTAGGTACAATATTTCGCCATACAAAAGTCTAAATTAACAAACTTACGTATTTATGGGGATCAGTAGTAAATGACGTACTTTAGAAGATACAATGGATAATTAAGAATGAAAGTTATTGTCTTTATATTTCCATACTTTTCAATTTTGATTCTCCAGTAAATAAATGAATAAAATGACGCAAAATATGGACAGCAAACGGCATTTCCGTAAAGTCCAAACAGGGGGACAGTTGGCACACAATTCCTCTCCATCTTCCTCTCCCCCGCCCCGCCCTCCCTCCCTCCCTCCCTCTCGCCGCCAGCCAGCCAGCCAGCCAGTAGCCACCGGGGCAGCTGCTGCATGCTTGCGTCGGGAGCCTTAACGAGCCGCCATCATCATGACTCTTCCCCTTAATCATCAGCGCCATAATGAGGCCGCTGATGACCGCTGCGATTACGACTCTTATCAGCTGTGACGTTCCCATCATCCCGCCGCCTGACACTATCTCAATCACATCGACGTGCACGCGAAACACTAGACCCCCGAACCACTTCCTGACGAGGCACACACACACACACACACACACACAGTAAGAGATGGCGACCCACCGCTACCACCACCACTACTCTCACTCCTTCTCTCACCGTCATCATCATTCTCACCTTTCTAAACAATCACCCGCTCTATACTTTTTTCCTTGCCCAAGCTCTTTTAAGTTTTCCTTTGGTACGTACGCCCCCCTTGCCTTCCTTCACTGCCGTAGCACAGTGCTGGTGGGTCGCCCTTTGAAGGCCGGCGAGGCACTTCCAGCGGCAGCCTCAGTGTCAAGGTTCCAGGACACGAGTCAAGGATAATCCGAGTCGTGTTCCAGAGGGTTGTGAGCAGCCCGGCTGGAACATGAAAAACGCATTAAGGTTCCTTCTTGGATCACTGGCTTCTGGAAAAATGAGAGGGATTTAATTACGACCAAGGCTGAGACGCTGCCAAATGGAACCGCCTTCGTCTCCCCTTCTCCCTCCTCCTTTCCCTTCTCCCCCTCCTCCTTCTCTCCATCTAGCCCCTCCAGGGATGATGGCGTTATGGTAGCGAGGGTGGTAAAGGGGAGGGAGGGAGGGAGGGAGGGAGGGAAGGAGGGAGGGAGGGAGGGAGGGAGGGAGGGAGGGAGAGAGGGAGGGAGTGACGGGGAGAGGGAGTGAGAGAGGGAAGGCGTGGGGACGGGAGGCGTGTTTAGTAGTTGATGTTAGGTGCTGGTTGTAGTAGTAGTAATAGTAGTAGTAGTAGTAGTAGTAGTAGTAGTAGTAGTAGTAGTAGTAGTAATGGTAGTAGTAGTAGTAGTAGTAGTAGTAATGGTAGAAGTAGTAGTAGTAGCAGTAGCAGTAGTAGTAGTAGTAGTAGTAGTAGTAGTAGTAGTAGTAGTAGTAGTAGTAGTAGTAGTGGTAGTAGCAGTAGTAGTAGTAGTAGTAGTAGTAGTAGTAGTAGTAGTTGTTGTTGTTGTTGTTGTTGTTGTTGTTGTTGTTGTTGTTGTTGTTGTTGTCGCTGTTGTTGTAGACTAATAAGGATATTTGCATCATCATTAATAGTGACATTTGTACTAGAAATCATGTCTTATTTTGTTCATCATCGATGGCGGTAGCAATGGTGGCAGATGGGTGGTGATTGTGATTGTGGTGACAGTGACTGCAGCGATAGATTTGATGAGAAAAACATTACCAATAGCATCAGACGGTGGCAACAAGGGAAGAGAGAGAGAGAGAGAGAGAGAGAGAGAGAGAGAGAGAGAGAGAGAGAGAGAGAGAGAGAGAGAGAGAGAGAGAGAGAGTACTTGAGTGGTGAGAAGACAGGCAGGTGGCTGAGGAGGAGAGGAGGATGTTGACAATGGCAGCGAGTAACAGGACAGAGAGACATGTACCCAACACACCCTCCCTCCCTCACTCCGTCATTATCAACCATTCTTTTGCTGCGCTTTTATCAATTGCATCCTCATCCTCTATATTTCATTATATTATTGTACCAGTTTTTTTTCCCATGCTCTCTCTATCTTCTCTATATTCTCTTATATTAATTCGTCTTCCTCTTCCTTCCTCTACTCTGAATTGTACTAGTTTTTCTTCTCTTCCTCTCTCTATCTTTACTATATTCCCTTCTCTTCCTCCGTCTTGCCATCATTCGTTATCCTTCTGTAATGTCTCCTTCCTCCTCTCCTCTCCATTGAACCAGTTTTTCTTCTCTTCCTCTCTTCATCTTCTCTACATTACCTTCACTTCCTTCATCTTGCCATCATCTGTTATCCTGTTGTAGCTTCTCTCTCTCTCTCTCTCTCTCTCTCTCTCTCTCTCTCTCTCTCTCTCTCTCTCTCTCTCTCTCTCTCTCTCTCTGTTCTGTCGTATTTTCTGTTTTTTTCTCATCCTCCTTTCCTTTTCCTTCCTCCTTCTCCTCCTTCTCTCACCGGAAACTTGTTATCGTTTCGTTCCTCCCATGAACCGCCACTGTGGGTAATTAAGTGGGTCGGAAGTGAGGCAAAATATGAATGGGAGGGAGATATAGATAGATAAGGCGATACAGGTACCTGCCCGCCCCTCCATCACTCCATCACCTGTAGACTGGTGCCCCTCAGACCGTGAAGAGCCACAGCAGCCTAAATGGATTATGGTGATTAGAATGTACTGCTCGTTATGCGTCAATGTGTGTGTGTGTGTGTGTGTGTGTGTGTGTGTGTGTGTGTGTGTGTATGTGTGTGTGTGTGTGATTAGGTATGATTCTCTTATTCTCTAAATACGTAATTAATTAAGTAGGAGGCTAATCCCTTGCGTGACACCTGCCCGTGGGAGGATAGGAAGGGTGGAGGGACCTTGTCACAATATGGGACTGTGTGTGTGTGTGTGTGTGTGTGTGTGTGTGTGTGTGTGTGTGTGTGTGTGTGTGTGTGTGTGTGTCCTGTGCCGCGTCAGATACCCAGGACTAAACCTCAGTCAAAGTTTAAAGCTTTGCAATAGGCGTTTGGACCAGTAAACTTACAAACTTTGGGCCTGTCGCCGCTGGAGGGAGCGTCTCGTTTCGCCAGGAGTTGGCAAAAGTTTTTCATATTACAGCCTCGACCAGCGTTTCTTAGGTTTAAAACTTTGACGAAGAAGTGCGTCGCCGCCATCCCTCCGAGGCGTGCCGTGCCGTGTGCCTTGCTGATATATTTGTTCTCTTTACTCAAACCGTATGACTTTTCGTTTTCACGCACCTAACGACATACAAACCCTTCACTTTTACATAAGTTACTTTCCATAAACCTTAGATTTTTGGCAGAGAAATAGTGTAGCTGATCTGCTACACTCTTGTCAAAGTTACTTGCTTTTCTGTTGGCGTAAAATGTTTCTCTGTGAAGCCTTAAGTTGTTGGAGGAGTAAATTAACCAAGTTGCTTTAAACACTGCCATGCAAGGGTGGCTTTTTTTGGTGGTGGGCTGTCGCTTGAGAGTATTTACCTGGTGTGAGTGAGTGAGGTGAGGAGCAGCCGGGATGAGAGTCAACGTTTGGAGGGAAAAGGGAAAACAGTAAAGAAAAATAAAGAAAAAACGACGGGACTAATACAGCTTATCTGTTGCTTTACTCACAAACAAATACCATTCCTTCATTTGTCTCAGCACGGGTTGAGTTGTTTGCTAAAATTATAGATATACTTTTTGCTGCGGTACCTTTACATCACCAGATTTGGCGTCAGCAATCACAGGTGGTGGCGAGGGAGCAACAGCGGGGACGCTGAAGTAATGTTCATGTTCCTTCTGGTTTATGAGTCAAGCAAACTATTCTTTTTTTTTTTTTCTGAATCATTGGGAAATAAGACATTAATGTATGAGTAAACATTGCTTTGTATCGAATATTTTGTACGTTAAGCAACAATCTAATACAAATAACATCTTTCACTTTTTTATCTTTGGGCTTTGTATAACCTTGATTTATTAATCAATAAATTTATTCTTTTAGAAGGATGGAATGTGGACGGGATTAGTGCATAGCCCTACTTAGATACGATAATGTTTACAATGCATTATTACGTCGCTGTATTGCCTTCAATGGATGAGAAAGAAAGGAAGTTTTCTTTCATGGTTTGCACCAGCGCGGGGTGTTTCCATTTATAACTGTCTTTCCTTTAATGCAAAGAAAATATCTTATAGATTTTTTATTTATTTATTTATTTTGTTTATTAATTTTTGTACTCGTATATAGCTTTCCCGTGTAGAGGGAGAGCCACACACAGGCTTCGGACAGCTGGTCACCGCCACTATATAGGTTAACAAGATTACCTCGAGGCACCGAATAAAGTTTTTGTTGTTGAATGGTGGAACACGATTTTTGGGAGACCGAGAGAGAGAGAGAGAGAGAGAGAGAGAGAGAGAGAGAGAGAGAGAGAGAGAGAGAGAGAGAGAGAGAGAGAGAGAGAAACTCCTATGAGTGTTTGTACAGTAGAACCAAGATGAGCCGCCACCACACAACTGTTACGGTGATGTAAGATATTTATATTTTTATGTCGTCTTTTCTTAAATATTGGAACATAGTTTTTGAGGACGGTGAGCATAAACAAAAACTGTATTAGTAGAGAAGAATTAAGACTGGCTATGCTGATAATAAAGTTTTTTTTTATGTTGCTGGATAGTGGACATAGTTTTTGGGAAGCCGAGTAAAAAATGGATATGTGTTTGAACAATAGAATCAAGACTGGTTAGCTGCGATCACACGGAAGTATGCTGATCATATGAGTTATTTTTATTTCTCTCTCATCGATTATGCTTCGGAATGTCGGGATCGCATTACACATTCACCCGACGGTCTGGTGGAATTCACACAAACAAGAAAGCTCCATTAACAAGATACCAATTGACCTCGTGTAAAAATTTATACCGTCTCCTAACTCAAATCAACTCGATCAACAACTTTCAAAACAGTCAATTTATTCAGCGACGCACATCCATAAGGCAAAGCACAACTACTGTGTTTGGGTAAATATTATCAAAGATGCAAAACTATCGCTTCGAAAAATAACACATCTCGCATTGATAAGAGCTCTGTCCGACATTAGTAATAAAATGAGTTTGACGTTGAAGCTTCTTGATATATATATAAAAAAAAGGATATTAATGGAATGCACTAAAAGAAGTCGTGCGTTGCGAAATATTGAGAGAGAGAGAGAGAGAGAGAGAGAGAGAGAGAGAGAGAGAGAGAGAGAGAGAGAGAGAGAGAGAGAGAGAGAGAGAGAGAGAGAATGTTCGGTGGGGGACTGGAGGCAAGGAATAATTAAAAGTATAGGGAGTAATGATGGGAGGGAGAGGGGGCAGGGGAACCGGGAGAGGAGAGGGAGGGGAGGGGCAGCGTGACCCTCCGCTAATCACCTGCCTCGCTCGTTGGGGCCGGAAGTTCTCTCTCTATCTCGGCGGATCAGGTCATCAGTTACCTGTCCTCTCTCTCTCTCTCTCTCTCTCTCTCTCTCTCTCTCTCTCTCTCTCTCTCTCTCTCTCTCTCTCTCTCTTATTTTCCTCCCTTTTTTGTATTTTCTCCTCTTTTCTCTTGCTTCTCTTTCTCCTCTTTCCTCTTTCTCTATTTCTTTAATTTTTCTTTCTCTTCATATTTCCTTCCATTTCACTTTTCCTCCATTTATTCCTTTTTCCGTTTCTTCTCTCTTGTTCTTCTTTACCCCTTTCTGTCTTTTCTCCCTTTTCTTATACTTCGCTTTTTGTTCTTTCTTTTTTCCTTTCATTATATTATTTTTCTCTTCATTTTCCTTTCCATCCCGCATTTCCCCTTTCTTCTCTCCTTTTCATCTTATTCCCTCACTCTCTATCTTCCATCTATTTCTTCCCCTCTCTTTTTCATGTGTACTATTTTTTTTATCTTCTTTTCCTCTTTTCTTTCCCATTTCCTCCAACCGCCTTTCTTCCTTCCTTCTCCACACTAGTCTGTTTCAGTTGCTGTTAGCGAGACTCCGTCACCACAGGAACTAGAGTAAGGTCGTACATGATTCTTATAATGTTAAACCTTTACATATGACCTTATGCTTCTGATTCATATTCTCTCTCTCTCTAAAAAAAAAAAAAAAAAAGGAATATCAAGTAGTCGACAGAAAATTTTATCTGTATTTTGATGTGATAACTCTCCTCTTTTTTTATATGGAGTGGTTTTCATGTTTTTATTTTCGTGTTTCAGTCTCTTCTGGTGTAGATGAAAAAAAAAATATTGCCGTGTTTAATAGAAAAGAAAGAATTGTATAGATTCCTATCTTCTTATTCTTTTCTTCTAAAATACTTCAGGTTTTCTTAGGTAACTATCATAATGAGAGAGAGAGAGAGAGAGAGAGAGAGAGAGAGAGAGAGAGAGAGAGAGAGAGAGAGAGAGAGAGAGAGAGAGTAGGGAAATGAGAAGCAGCTTTATCAGTGCGAGGCATGAGGGAGTGAACGAACTCATCATACTTGTACTACTGCACCTCCGTGACTCCTGCCTCGCCTCCTCTGCACCCTAACCCAAACACTATCACACCCAACAGTTTTCCTTGCATCTGTATAATATAAAGCAATAAATATGACTGCATGGTCCGCGCCCAATATATTCATGTTATATACTCACCAATTCACTCAGGTATAGCTTTTTACCCATCCAACTATCAATGCGTTCATCAATCCAATTAACTTTTATGATCGATGTCTATCCATTTACCTATATAATCATCAATCAGTCGGAAGGAATAACAAATACCAAGGTTTACAGTCCCTCTACCTCACCTCACGCCTGCAGCCATTTCGAGGTATGGAAAATGTCTGGAGCTAAGAATCTGCTGGTTTATTGATCATTAGTCAGACTGAAGCCTTGAGGGCGTGGGGCTTGAGTTGGGAAGGGATGAGTTGGGAGCGGTGAGGGTGCAGTGGGGTCAGGTGGTGGAGTGGCAGCTCTAGTGGAAGGAGAGTGTGGGTGCGTGGGGGGCCTCGTCACAGCCTCCCAAACACACCGCGGCTGACAGATAACAGAGTTTTACTTTTTGCGTACAGTCACCTGGCGGGGAATGAGCGAGGCAGCGCTGGACAAGTGGCTCTCACCTCCAGCGTGATGATAAACTACATTACTTGACGCCTAACGAGTCCAAAGGTAGTGCAGCCCGACCTCAGTAAACAGGTCTTGTCAGGCGAAGTGTTAGTTAAGACTGTTTTCATTAATTCTTGAATGTATTCTTATGTATCGCTCTCCGGCACCAGGTATGTGAACGAGACTTAACGGCGTGTAAATATTTTAGAGCTGTAACCCAAGGAGTTAGAATATGCGTTTAATTAATATATGTAGTCACTTCTCACCAAAGCTTCATCTTTTTTTTTTTTTTTCAAATGGCATTAATCATCTCAAGTTTAAATATTCAGACATATTTAGTATCGACTCTCAGTGTGTTTATCAACATGTTACTGGAAGAGTCTGAGAATATATAACTAATTATGTAAACAAATACTTTGTGTGTAGATTGGTATCGGCTCCACTCCGGTGCCGGCGTGGAGAGTCCTCACCTCACTGCACCTCTGCCGTGGTCCTCACATCCACCCCCTCATCGCCATTCCACACACCTGCACTCTCTGCTCCATCCACTTGGATAAGAGAAAATAGTAATTTCGAACCGTTGCAAACCAGCCACTTCAAAACTTGGAACATGCCGAGATTGCAATTTTACACGCCCCAAAAACCTGATATAAAACATCCCGGCACCATTTGGGAGCTGGGAGCAGAAAATATCAGGATTCCAGGCCCGGGAGCCGGCGGCCGCTCCCCCATTCTGAGGAGCGGCGCGCCTCGGGGGAACACGAGAAACGCATTAGCCGGCCAGTGTTGGCAGCCGTGGCCGCGCGGCGACATGTGTTAACACGCGCCCGTCGCCATGACAACACCATGTTTGGTCAAGTACACACCGGCTCCAGGGCAAGGCTGGGTACGAGCGTGCACGTCAAGCCTCCACTGAAAGCCCTTGAGTTTCCTGCGTCCCCCTCCCCTTCCGCCCCCTTCCACTCGCTTCATCCCTACCACCCCCTCCTTCTAGCTCTTTCTCCTTTTACTCGCTCTTGTTTCTCACGGGGAGAGCTTTTTCAAGGGAGGGGAGGAGCAAGGCGGAGAGGGAGGGACGCATTGTCGTTCCTTTAAGGCTGCTGATGCTGGTGTCGCCCCCTTGTGCCGCTGAGGGTCCGGGAAACCCGCTCTGATGGCAATGGCGCAGTTTTCACGGGTGTTATTTTTCTTATATAGCTTTTTTTTTTTTTTCAAAGGAGTAAGTAGAAGCGAGGGGCGGGCTTCCACTCTGGGGCCTGGGAGAGCTGTTTACAATGTAATATTGAAGTGTGGCGACTGTCAGGCGCCGGCCGGGACAAGCGGCGGATGGGTTAATTTTAAAGCTGTTGTCGCCGGGAAGAAGCTTCGCGCCGCCCGGCTCACGACACCCCTTGCCTGTATTTTATCACTCTCAGGGAACTACGGCTCTCTGGCGGTGGAGGTTATCGTGGCGGAGAAGCAAACGCCTTCAAGCACACACTTCACTTGTGGATAGAGGACACGGTAAGCATTTACTTCAAAGTCCCCTACGTGCCTTCAAGTGTTTTCCAGTAATAAAGTACATCATGTATTAGTATTCACGGGGCAACGTCCTAAAGCTTGTTTGTGCTTCGAAAAAAAAAAAACGAATTATTTTTTGTTGCTCTTGAGTTCACCGAATATCGATAAACTGGCAAAACACAATCCCTGTTCACAAACCACTTTACTCTTGTGAAGCAATAAAAGCAGTAATAAAATGTGTTCTTACAGTGATACGTCCAAATAATGACAGTAATAACAGATGTAAAAGTATTAAGAGAATCACTGGAGAACAAAGGCGAGAACATATCTGGAGGAAGGAAAAAAAAAAAAAAAATTGCAGTTAATGAGCGGAGACCAGAACACGCGCGATAAAGAGCAGTGCTAGTTGTAGTTGTTGTTACTGGTGGTAGTGGTGGTGGTGGTGGTGGTGGTGGTGGTGGTGGTGATAATTGGTATTATTGTTATTGTTGTTGTTGTTGTTGTTGTTGTTGTTGCTGCTGCTGCTGTTGTTGTTGCTGTTGTTGTTGCTTAGTAAATTTTTGTATACAACCAGTACCAGTATTAGCAACAATCACAAACCTAACCTGCATCTGAGCGGCAAGCAGCGGCAGCAGTCTTAGCAGGGGAGATCAGATGCTAACACAAAAAAAAACTGGTGGTGATCTTCAATGCCTCATCCACTTCACATGGACCAATTTCTCCACCTCTTAGTCTGCCTGGCTGTTTGTCTGTCTGCTTCTCGTCTGCCTCTCTTCACTGTCTGCTTGTGTCTCTCTGTCTGACTCTCTCTTGTGTCTCTGCTTTTTTGTCTGTCTGTCTGTCTGTCTGTTTACTTCTCTCTCTCTCTCTCTCTCTCTCTCTCTCTCTCTCTCTCTCTCTCTCTCTCTCTCTCTCTCTCTCTCTCTCTCTCTCTCTCTCTCTCTCTCATATTTTCTATATAAAAGGGTAATTCAGAAACCGCATGAGGGACCCGACGAGACGAAACCGCCTCTTCCCCTTCGCTTCTGGCGGGGAAAACAAATCACAGTCGACACAACCTTGGCGTATCTCACTCATTCTGACGCCGATGTACTCACTTGATTATGGAAAGAAAAAACGGATCTGCACACACAAAGGAAGACACTTGGAGGAGGAGGAGGAGGAGGAGGAGGAGGAGGAGGAGTATGATAAATTAAGAACACAGGAATGGATTATGAGGCAGCGCATGGCTTGGCGGTTCACCTTCATTTTCCATGAATTGACTTTTCTCACCCGGAGCGGCAGAGGAAAGGAGTCAGTTTACAGCGTTTCCTCTCCTTCTGTTGACATAAATTCCCGCTCTTCATCTGTTCGTCGTTTTCCTCCTCCTCCTCCTGCTCCTCCTCCTCCTCCTGCTAAAGTCGTATTTACCTTGATCCCTGGACGTGATTCCCTTCTCCCACCTCTTCACCACAACCTTAAATATTCCTCCTTCTTACCATTATCGTTTATCTAGCTATCTCCCTCTCCTCGGTCTTATCTCGCTGTTTGCTTATTCACTCGGACACTGTCTTGACTCGCTTCCTCTACTGCCGTTTCCATCACTACGATTGATTTCTATTCTCCTTTGTCTTGTTTCTCCATTCCTCCATTCGCCCGAGTGTTTATCTTCTCTTTTTCTTGCGAGTCTCCCCTTCTTCTCCTCCTTCACCGCGCCCTCTGTTTGCTCACCTCGCTCCGTCCAGTCTCACGCTGCCATCGCTTCGTTAACGACCGCTTGCAATATCAATCTTCCGCCAGGGCGTCATTATTGTTGGTTTTCACGGCGACAGAAAAAAAAGTCTTTTCACCGGCGCCTATCAACTCCACCACCACCACCACCACCACCACCACCACTGCTATTATCATCCGCCATCACTACCGCTGCTGCTTCTGCCACATTTACAGCTATTAATATTCTAATTCCTTGATTTTTTTTTGGTGTCTTTTTTTCTTTGTTCTCTGTCGCCTGAGTTTATGAGATCTTTTTTTTTTAGCATCATTACTATCAGCGTCTTTTGTTCTTGTTCTTTTTTTGTTGTTGTTGTTGCTGCTGTTGTTATTGTTGTTGTTGTTGTTGTTCTCACTATCACTGCCACCACCACCACTACCACCACCAACACCTGATCATAATCATAATTTTTCTTTTTTCCTTATTCTTGTTCTTGTTTTTTGTTTTTGTTCTACTTTTTTCCCTCCTCCTTCTCCTCCTCCTACTCCTACTACTACTACTACTACTACTACTACTACTACTACTACTACTACCAACAACAATAACAACAACAACAACAACAACAACAACAACAACAACAACAACTCAAACTGGTCTTACACCCATAATCCTTTGGGAAACTACCTCCGTACTACCCATTTCTGTCATTTCAAAGTTTCCTCCGTCCTTCTCTCTCTTTGCCTCTACCTCTGCATTTTCCCGCTCTAGTACTTCCTTCCCTCCCTCCCTGAACCCCAAGGCGATAGAAGAGAGATGTCCGTGTGGTGGCAGCAGAAGAGGGAGGGAGGGAGAGAGAGGGGGAGGCATCGAGGGGGAGGTAGAAAATAAACTAGTTTGTATGCGTCGCCGAGATGAAAATATGTAGATGTAGAGGTGGGTGGGCGGCATCTCTTCGCCGCTGCGCCTCCACTTATTCCCTCAATTATCTCAACTTTGTCAAGGAGCTGGATTAAGGAAGGGAAGGAACGGGAAGGGAAGGGAATGGCGTGTGGGGGAGGTTTGGAGGAGGAGGAGGTAAGAAGGAGGGTTTGATCTCTCTCTCTCTCTCTCTCTCTCTCTCTCTCTCGCTCTGTGTGTGTGTGTGTGTGTGTGTGTGTGTGTGTGAATAATACTTGGATCTGTACGTCACTGGAAGGAAAAATGGATAGGAAAAATGCGGAAACACACACTCAGACACACACACACACACTCACTCACACACACACACACACACACACACACACACACACACACACACACACACACACACACACACACACACACACACACACACACACACACACACACACACACACACACACACACACACACACACACACACAAACACACACACACGTAGAGAGAGAGAGAGAGAGAGAGAGAGAGAGAGAGAGAGAGAGAGAGAGAGAGAGAGAGAGAGAGAGAGAGAGAGAGAGAGCGTGGTTAAGAAGGTTGAAATTGCCAATCACGTAGCTGTGTAGTGAGGCGTTGGTGGTGGCGAGGTGGGCTGATCACTCCCCTTTCCCCACTCACCCCACCATCATCACCATCACCACCATCATCATCATCATCATCATCATCATCATCATCATCATAAGTCTCGTGAAGGTGGAGGAAAAACAAGCTTATGAGGCACACCAGGTAACTTCCTCTACCTTCAGTTCTAAGGAAAACCAAAATATGAAGAAAAAAGATCAGGACACGGTTGGACATCAAGAATCTGCAGGACAAAGAAAAAATACATATATATATATATTGGAAGCTCACAGTGGATTCTGACTGAGACATTTTGATTTTGACTTCCTCTTTCTTCGTGTGTGTGTGTGTGTGTGTGTGTGTGTGTGTGTGTGTGTGTGTGTGTGTGTGTGTGTGTGTGTGTGTGTGTGTGTGTGTGTGTGTGTGTGTGTATGTGTGTGTGATGCTGCTTGTTTCACGGGAATTTTTCACTCGCCTTCAGGTTTGCAAACAGAAAATTCTTCGGTACGTTGCTAAAAAAAAAAAAAAAAATGAAAGAATCACGTATATGTTTTTTTCAATTTCTGGTAGAGTTTAACACATAAGTAGCAGTGACTGTCACCGTGAAAAACACTGTTATTAATATACAAAGAATAACAATAAGGAAAGCTGCGGCTGACTACAAGCAGCACCAGGTGAAGTGTTTCTTCATAAGATGGTTTTTATCTGCACTGTATATATGTATATATATATATATATATATATATATATATATATATATATATATATATATATATATATATATATATATATATATATATATATATATATATATATATATATATATATATATATATATATATATATATATATATATATATATAAACTATACTTATTAGAAGTCCGTATTTGGTGAATTTAAGTCACAGAAAACGGAAGGATCCATGAATAATAATTTCTGAGTCTGGAGCATACACAGCCTTTTTTTCATTAATTACTACAAGTGCTAAGACTGGCGAGGACAACGGATGATAATTATTACAAAAAAAAAAAAAGAAGAAGAATTGTGAAATACTCTGAACAACCGATATAAGTACAGTTTTGCCTCGACCAACACGTGCGAGCGATATGAACAGACAATAGTTTGTTTTAATGCTGTGTACCACGAGGGAAAATCTCTTAAAAATAAACGACACAGTGCTTCAACTAACAATAACCTGTAGTTCCATTCATTCAGCTCATGTTTTCACAAAGAACAGGGTTAGTAATGCTCCATAAAAAACAAGGTATATGGTAAGGCTCTAAAAAAAAGTGGAAAAAAGAAAAAAAGAAAAATAGCAAAAAAGTTTCGAGGCTTTTTGCAAAATAAAAACTATGAATACCTGTACAGGTGCGTGCAAGAACCAGTGAGTGTGACGCTAGCACTAGCATGCAGCTGTTCCCTTATTTAGTAAGCTGGCAGATGAATATATCGGTGTTTTGACAAAAGCATTATATTGCAACACTTCTAAAAAAGGGAAATATCCAAAACAACAAACGATAAACAACACACTCATCCCAAAACAAGATATTTTTTTTTTCCAGTTCTGCAAAAATCCCCAACGAACACGGGACACACTCATCCCTAAATATACTCGACTAAAACAACTTCAATGTCAAGCACATATTTCAGTCATCCTGCCCCTCGAGGTTGTCATCAGGCGGGTGTCAAGTAAGCCTGAGCACGCCAGGCCAATACGAGACACACTGTTTATCCCCATCCTTCACATCACCTCATCACCACCACCACCCTTTACACACCCTGCCTCCTTGCACCACATTCCACCCGCCACCCGCCAGCCTCTCTCTTACCCTGCCAGCTGGCCTAACATAAACACCTCTCGCGCCCTCGCCTCCCGCAGCCCACAGGTACAGTACCGGGGCCCAATTTGGAAGTGTTTAGACCCTCGGCGGTGAGCAGGAAAACAGATCCGGCATTGTTCTGGGCGAGTCCCGATATGATCTCCCGAGCTGTCTCAGGCAGACGTCCGCGAGTGACAGATGTAATAGCTTACACTTGGACTTCGCTCTGAGATACTACAGGCTGCCTCACACCCGCCTCCTCTTCCTCCTCCTCCTCCTCCTCCTCCTCCTCCTGCTCCTCTCCCCCTCCTCCTCTCCCTCCTCTTCTCTCCTTTGGCTCTTGTTCTTTTTGCTTTTTATTTTTAATCCTTCTCTTTGTCTTATTTTTTCTTCCTTGTCTTTCCTATCATTATTATCTTTATTATTTTCCGTCTCCCTTCTTCTTCTTCTTTTCTTGCACTCCTTCTAGTGATTCAGATTCTCCTGCTTCTCCGGCTGCTGGTGTTTCTGCTTATTTTTTTTTTCGTCTTCTGCCCATCTTGTTTGTTCTCTCTCTCTCTCTCTCTCTCTCTCTCTCTCTCTCTCTCTCTCTCTCTCTCTCTCTCTCTCTCTCTCTCTCTCTCTCTCACACACACTCAACTACACTCACGTTATTATCATAATCAGTATTATTATCATTATTATTATCATCGGACATCACATCGTCGCCATCATATTCAGAAACACCGCTCCAGTAATCGGCAATATTCCTCACACAGAGATACGCGTTTATTGCGACGAAACACGAGGATTCATGGGAGTAATGAGATGATAATAACTTACAAATGGTATATAAGTAAGCAGGTTGAGGATGCAAATAATGACAGTGTTCCTGCAGTCACAAATGTTGCCTGTTTGCTTACGTTGTTATCAAGTGTTATCATTCAGTGAGGGATGACATGTTAAGGTGATCTTCTAACTGATGCTGCTGACACTTGCTATCTTATTGGGGTACCCTTCAGGCAATCCCAGTCCCAGATGTTGCTTTGTTGGCTTACGGTGTTATTATTCAGTGAGGGAAAATATGTCTGACTTGATCCTTCAACTGTTAGTCATACTTGTTATTTTATCTGGGTAACCTTTAGGCAGTCTCAGTCCCAGATGTTGCTTTGTTTACTTATGGTGTTATTGTTCAGTGAGATATGCGTATGTTAAGCTCATTCTTTAATTGTTACTGGCACTTATTTTACTTGAGTATTTTAGAACTTTTCCTTTTTTTTTTTTTTTTCACCAGGGAGAAAATAATCCGTGTGAACTAAAATGCTTCTACTAAATACTCGACCATCTTCGTTGTCTCCATTGCTGCGAGTATTATCTTTCAAAATTTTAATCTACATTCCCACACGACCATTTTGTTGAGGTGAGAGCAACCCTTGGCGGTAAAAGTGTTTAGGAAATGCAGCGATAGTGATGCTATTTTCTCACATGTTATCATAAGTACTCCCCTTCATGTGTGTGTGTGTGTGTGTGTGTGTGTGTGTGTGTGTGTAATCAGCGGAGTTATCAGCAGACCAAGGGCGGCAAGCTGCTGTGCTGAGTGACAATACAAACACTCCTCACTCGTTCCTCTGACTGGCGCCTTACACAAAGAAACACAAAGAAACACAAAAAGAAGAACAAACAGCAGTCGACCTCTTGGCCCTTACGAGGATGTCTACGATAAGCCACGCCATCTGATCTACAATAAGAGATGTAGGGTAGTGAAGATAAAGAGAGCAGCACACACACACACACACACACACACACACACACACACACACACACACACACACACACACACACACATACACACACACCTCCTTACCTTAACACCAATTAGCGGTGGGAATACGCAATGTCTTTCTCTTTGTCTGTAAGTATTTTTCTAATAATTTTAATAGCTTTTCCTGTACTCAGACTGCATATTCTTCTTTCATCTCATTTATTTTTTCCCCTTTTTCTCACTTCCCACTTTCCATCTCACGTATCTATTAAGAGAATTAGTATAAGTCTCGCTTCTTATCTTTCCTTTTCCTTTTTATTTTGGTTTCCTTATTCTTGCCTTGTTTTAATTTTTATATTCGTTTTATTCTCCTCTTCTTCGTTCTCCTTCATCTCCCCTTTGTTGCATCAAATGACATTAATAATCTCATATCATCGCTCCCTTTAATTTCTCTTTTTTGTACTTTTTCTTATTACAGGACAGACTTTTTACATCTTCCCTTCCTCCCCTCTTTCCCTCCTGTCCTCACGTTTTTGTGTGCATTATACGAGATTACTATTATGAAATTACTAATCTTTCCTTTAGTGCTTTCGTTTTTCTTTTTCATTTTCATTCTGCTCCTCTTTGTTTCATCTATAACTCATCTTTTCACTTTCTGCCAATCCTTATTTTATTCTCCTTTACGTTCTCTGCCTCCAGTTCTTTGTTTTATGTAATTGGGCATTATTTTTTGTCACACCAGCTAAGTCGCTTATGAGAATGGTTAGTTTATACCTTAAGACCTGTGCTGCCGTCGAGGTAATCCATCAGTTAACGCAATTATATTTAAGGGAGTACCAGGCAAATGATAATGATGTCTGTTTTGCTCTATTCTGCCAAGTACTGGAGATTTTAAGCAACGAAAATGTGAAAAAAAGATAACAAAGTAGCGAACTTTTGAGGAACATAACTTTTATTACAAAGGATGAAATACGATGAATTGAAGTTAAAGTTACGAAAAATAAATAAGAAAGGTCAGATGTTTGTTGCAATAGAATAACAGAGATACAAGCCACACTGATTCAAAGACTGTGGCTTGCCATTAGAGAGAGAGAGAGAGAGAGAGAGAGAGAGAGAGAGAGAGAGAGAGAGAGAGAGAGAGAGAGAGAGAGAGATGGATGGGTAGATCACAGAGGGCCAAGCAGAGAAAAAAGAAGCATTTATTGGAATTCTCCTTGACCGCCCCGCTGGACACCACCAACAAACCACCACATCTGATAACACTTTCCCTTCTTATCTCTCTTATTTAGTCGTTTATAAAGCACTTTTACCGACCTCCTCCTCCTCCTCCTCCTCCTCTTCTTCTTCCTTCTGTGATTTTCACTTATTTTTTTTTCTTTCTTTCTTTCTTTTTTGGTTTCTTTCTTCTCCTTCTTTGTATGTTTCCTTCTTTCGTCTCACCATTATATTCGTTATCTGGTTTGCTGTTTCTTTTTCCATTTTTTCATTATCTATCTTCTGTACATTTATCATTCAGTACGTATATCATTTTTTTTTGTCTTATCTCTTTTGGCTCGATAGGAAGGAGGGGATGGTAGTCATTATATTTTTTTTTATTTTCATCATCATTATCATCTTATTTCTTCATTCTCATTGTTATCGTCGTCACGTCATCACCATTATCATATCTTTGCATTTCTTGTACATCGTTGCAGTACAAGAAACGGAAGGGACTAGAATACTCCTCTTCCTCTTTCTTCTTATTCCCCTCCTCCTCCTCTTCCTCCTCCTCATCGGAACTATAAACTTATTTTACACGAAAAAGAAAAAGAACTTCCATAAATTTTGTCATTCGCTTGCTTTTTTACCATTTCAGCTTCATTTTCCTCCATACAACCTTGAGCGTGCAGGATGAAGAAAAAACAAAACAAAAGGGAAGTTGTACATATGAAGGAAAAAGAAGAAAAAACAACAAAAAAACAACAACATAATCATACACTGCAGATGTACGCTAGAAAGTAAGTATGACTGAATTTTTAAACATTTTGTCGTATGTTCCTTTTCCTTTATGCATTTCTGCTCCGTAGTCTTGCATACAGCCTTGAGTGACTAAGATAGAGAAGAAAAAGATAGAGAGAGAAAAAAAAAAGAGGGGAAGGAAGTGACATAAAAAGACGACATAATCATACATTTCCTACATAAGTCACTTTCACCGTATCATTTTCCTCTCAGCGCGTGACGGGACGGTGAAACAAGAACCGTCCCATCGCCACATTCTAATTTCCCTCCTCATATCCATTGTCACTTCACTACACGGTATCAACCCAAGCTGCTAAAATGTTTCCTTCAACCACATGTATTCAACCTTTAATGCGAACTATTTTTCCCGTCCCTTTTTTCCACTTTCCCTTCAGTTCCTAACGGCAGAGTAAGGAGAGATTTGGGTGAGGGGGGAAAGGAGGATGGAGGTGGGTTAATGGAGGAGGGAGGGGAGGGTTGAGGATGGATAGAGTAGGTGAAGCAGAAGGTGGAGGAGAGCAGAGAGGGGTGGAGGTAGGTAGGGAGGAGGTAGGGAGAGAGGAATGCGTGGTCTAGACCTGATGTATTTCCCGTGTCCAGCCGCGTCCTCAGAATGGATGTTACAGGGTGTGAGGCAACATTGTTAAGTAATGTGACTGTCACTCCCTCGCCCCCCCAAGACTCCCTCCTCCTCCTCCTCCTGCTCCTCCTCCTCCTCCTTCTCCACTCGCACCTTCCTCCAGTCCACTCTCCTCCTGCTGCTGCTGCTGCTGCTGCTTCTGCTGTTGGCCTTTTTTTTTTTTTTCTTTCTTGTCTTTTTTGTGCCTTTCTCTTTTCCTTTCTTAATATATTTTCCTCGTCTTTGTTTTACCGCAGGCTAAGTTGGTTGGTGGTTTCTCTCAGTATTTCTCTTTGTTTTTTCTTGGTCTACTTCTTTTGTTGGTTTTATTTATGGTGTTTATGTACCAAATGTCTCTTTTTTTAATTTTTTTTATTTAAGGGATATTTTTTTTTGTTGTATTTTTTTCGTGGTGGTTCTTGGCAGCAGCTATTCTCAAAACCTTTCAGGGGATATTACTTATGCATTCTTTTTTTTTTTTTTTTCCACTTTTGTCTCCTTTTTCTTGTTTTCGGTTTCCTATCATGGGATTTTTTTTCTTTTGTCGTGAAGTAATCCAGTTATGGTACATTTTTATCTGTCTGTTCGTCTCTCTCTCTCTCTCTCTCTCTCTCTCTCTCTCTCTCTCTCTCACGCTCACACACACACACACACACACACACACACACACACACAGAAAAATCTAAATCAGACCGAGAAGAGAGAGAGAGAGAGAGAGAGAGAGAGAGAGAGAGAGAGAGAGAGAGAGAGAGAGAGAGAGAGAGAGAGAGAGAGAGAGAGAGAGAGAGAGAGAGAGAGAGAAACAGCCTTCACTGCCCTCTTCTCCTCCTAAGTTCTCCCTCCGACTTTCGTATACTTTTTTTAGTAAGACTTCTGAGTAGCAAGCTTTTCCTTCTTATGTTTGTAACACCACGATGACGGCGGGGAGATGGCCTGGTGTTGCGGGGCGTGCGTGGGTGAGTGAGAACAGTTTTTTTTTTCCTAAGCAATCGGTAGCTGTAGTCTATAAGTATAAATTAATCTGTCGGTCAGTCAGTCGATTAGTTAATCAAATGATCTATCTAATATACGTATCTATCTATCTGTCCGTCTCTTTTGTCTATCTATCTATCTGTCTATCTATCTATTTGTATATATCTCTATCCATCTTTCAATCTATCTACTTATCTATGTATTTGTCTATTTACCAATCTATCCATCTATCTATTTATTTATCTATCTATCTATCTTTCTATCTATCTATCTATCCATCTTTTTATTGGATTTTTGTTGTCCTTGGTCGGTACCCCTCTTACATAAAAAAATCCTCTCCATCTATCTATTTATGTAGTATCTATCTATCTATCTATCTATCTATCTATCTATCTATCTATCAATAACTGTCCTGGTGATAACCGGCATAAAGTGGTGCTGCGATGCTTGTGTGTGTGTGTGTGTGTGTGTGTGTGTGTGTGTGTGTGTGTGTCTTTCAGGTGATGACTCGCATTACGCAACGCTCGGCGAGACACGGATACATAATTTAGTCGCCGGTTTGGTGGAGGACACCCGGGCGAGGGAGGCGCGTACATTCCGACAGACGTGTAGTCATTTCAGGCGAATTTCCGGGTATTGGTGAGGATTCCCTGCTTCCTTTTCTTGTTTGCTGATAAAGTTGTCAATTGTTTGCTTTTCTTCTACATACACGACTGGTTTACGTTAATTGCCTAAGTACTGGTTGGTAAAGTGTTTCAATATCTCTATTTTCTTTTTTTTCTGTTGTTTTCTTCCTCCTTTATTTTCTGTATGATTTTTTTTTCTTTCATCACTCCATTTTTTTCATTGTTTTCTTCTTTCTTCACTTATTTTTCTTTTTCATTGTAGTTGCTGATTTCTCTCCCAGTTCCGTGTCTTGATTTCATGTTTTATTTTCCCTTGTGTTGCTTCCTTGTGGTTTTCTTTTCACACCTCTCCTCATTTCTTTCTGTGTACAGTATATTACCCTTTGCCACTGTTAATATCTTCCTTGGTTCCTTTGATGTTTTATTCTGGTAATTCTTTTATTCTAATTTCGTACGCATGAGTTTCGTCGCACTTTTTCTCTCATTTTCTTACTTCGGTGTTGATATCGTCTTCCTTCGTTCCGTTTATCATTTGCGGTTTTATTTCCGTTCTCTCATATTCTCTTTCTATTTTTCTGTATTCTCATCTCAGGCGCAGTGAATCATACTCTTCCTATTTCTTCACCTTGGTGTTGCTGATATATTCCTTGGTATTCTTTCTACTGTTTGCGTACATGCGAGTTTCATTACATATTTTTTCCTTAATTTTCTTGATCTCCTTGTTATTAAGACACGCTTTCCTTCGAGTCACCACTGTGCTGCACGGTAAAGGTACAGGTGTGACGCATGAATAGACACAGGTGATTACATACAGTGGGGGGGCTGTGGGGGGATCGTCTTTTCCCTCACCTGGATCAGCTCGCAGGTGTGATGGGTAAAAAAGCAACTGACGGAACCCAGAAAATCATACGATGTAACTTATTATTATCATCATTGCGAGTGAGTGAAGGTTTCCGCTGACGTGTGTAATACTGGTGAAGATTATTAAGTCTGCTTATTTGTCCTCGCCGTCCGATTTAACGAGTAAGGAAGTATTGTCTCAGGGAAATAATCTCGTATTCTTTTGGTATTCGTTCATCCTGCGGTACTCGTAATTCTGGTACTGGTAATTCTGGAGCTGCTGTTATTGGTTTAGTGAGCATGTGAGGTACTCCTCCTGCTGGTCTGTGTGTAATGGAAGTATAACCATGAGCATCAGTTTTATAAGCGTGATCCGGGGTCTTCAATAAAAGCAAGATGTATAATTCAGGAAGGCAATTTGTGGTGCGATTCTAAAGTACTAATGTCTATCAGTAAGTAAAGAAAAGTACATATATTAATACTTGTTAGTGATATTAGAAGTTACTGATAAAAGCAAGACGTGTAATTATAGATGATATCATGATGAACAATGAAGTTTTTGGTGAAGTACACTTTGTCGGTGAGTGAGGAAAAGTACACCCATGAACACGTGTTAGTGACGCCAGGAGGCATCATTAAAAGCAAAGCGTGAAATTACGGGTAATTTTTGATGAACAGTAATGTTTCTGATGAAGCTTTCCGCTGAGTAGAGAGTGCAGCCAGGAACACTTGTCAGGAGTCATCGATAAAGCAAGGCGTGTAATTATGAGAACGTCTTGATGAACAGGAAATATTTTCGATAAGCATCAAACTTTGAGTTCCCAATGAGGGAGGCGGACAAAGACTTCACTGACTAAAGGTACCTCGGTGACGAGACAAAAATAGACACACTACGTCATAAAAAAACGATAACGGAGGTAACCATTATCATCCACTTTGCCATCACTGTGACAGTTAAAGCAGAGATAAGAATGCCTGCAGAAAGTAAGGTGTTATAGGAATCAGTGAATGAAACGAGTGATGGTGGATAAGATTGCATACGGACAAAAACAACCACTACAAGTTAGTACATGCAACAGTAGTTAATAAAAAAAAAAATCTGATTATAAGAGAGAGAGAGAGAGAGAGAGAGAGAGAGAGAGAGAGAGAGAGAGAGAGAGAGAGAGAGAGAGAGAGAGAGAGAGAGAGAGAGAGAGAGAGAGAGAGAGAAAGGAGGCCAATCAAATGATGCTAATGGACAAACTCTAAATTTGTTTGCAGGTTAGAAAGCGAATACAGGTTTGATTCATATGTATTATGTTGGAGTTAACTTTGAATAAAAGGTAAGTTTCGTACGACATATAAACACATATAAAAGTGTGTGCGGGTGCGTGTGTGTATATTGGGTGGGGGGGGGGGGCGCATGCGCATTTATGCAAGCTCTCTATAATAAAATTTTACACAATTTGTTATCTCTCTCTCTCTCTCTCTCTCTCTCTCTCTCTCTCTCTCTCTCTCTCTCTCTCTCTCTCTCTCTCTCTCTCTCTCTCTCTCTCAAATTTTCTATTCACTACCAACCTGTACGTTTGTCTGCCTATATTTTTTTACTTTAATCACTAAATACTTATTTATGAATTTACGTATCTATAGAACATTGTCTTTATATAAATATCCATCTGTCAATCAATTAATAAATAAATAAACCGGTCAATCTAGCGATCTATCTATCTACTTACTCATCCACCAACCAAACTACCAATCTCCCAGCCTACATGCTTTACCAACCAGTCAGCCAACTAGTACCCAACCATCTAGAATACTTAGAACGACTTTTCTCAGGCCCTAAAATTTAATCTTTACACTACGTAGTATAAGCAAACCAAGATTGAGACACAGGTGGGTGGCCTCCTTACATTGCAGCCCTCTCCCTCCCTCCCTCCTTCCCTCCCTGCTCCTCCTCAACCTTTCATTCGCATAACTCCTTTCGCGTGGTTTGTTTTTCCCTTTTTATAACTCGATAAGGCAGCGATAAGCCACAGCGAATCAAAGCCTGCAAGGTGTTCTTCAAGCAGGTGCAGGGGGGAGAGAGAGAGAGGAAGGGAGGGAATGAGGGAGGGAAGAGGCAAACGAATGGGAGGGGGAAAGGGAGGAGGAACCACCACGAAGCTACCACACAAGAGCCAGAAGGAGGGAAGGAGAGAGGAGGAGGAGCAATAAGGGAGAGGGGAAGGTGGAGGTGCATTCTCGTGGTGATAAATTAGAGTGGAGAGGGAGTGGGATGGAGGAGGAGAGGTGAGAGAAGCCATTGTCTCCGGCGCCACCAACCTCCACACTCTGGGTAAACTGACCCTATCTGACACCATCTTGAGACGGGA
>NC_087153.1:3277500-3307500 GCF_035594125.1 Scylla paramamosain
TATGAAGAGCATCTCTCTCTCTCTCTCTCTCTCTCTCTCTCTCTCTCTCTCTCTCTCTCTCTCTCTCTCTCTCTCTCTCTCAAAGCTAAACGGGTATTTACCGGAAGTCACGAATCTGGAGATGTCTTGACGTATCTGATCGCCTCACGATAGCGTCACCCACTCGACGACCAGGAGCCTACGGGGCGAGGGCGCGGGGAGGGAAGGAGAAGAAAGGCCAGGGAGGACGTGAACAGAAGGGAATAAACTGAGGCTGAAGGAGGGCAGAGAGAGAGAGAGAGAGAGAGAGAGAGAGAGAGAGAGAGAGAGAGAGAGAGAGAGAGAGAGAGAGAGAGAGAGAGAGAGGGTGGGGGGAGGAAGGTTAGGCTGTCCAGTCCAATATCTAACTGAAAAAATAATAAATCAGAAAGAAAAGGTCAAGATCATACTGCTTCTGTGTGTGTGTGTGTGTGTGTGTGTGTGTGTGTGTGTGTGTGTGTGTGTGTGTGTGTGTGTGATACTGCTTCTGTGTGTGTGTGTGTGTGTGTGTGTGTGTGTGTGTGTGTGTGATACTGCTTCTGTGTGTGTGTGTGTGTGTGTGTGTGTGTGTGTGTGTGTGTGTGTGTGTGTGTGTATCTCACCACTACCGTGTCTTACCACCATCACCACCACCACCACCACCACCACAACCAGCAGCAGGGGCGGCGCTCAGCTGATGCCATAATGCAAGACTTGTGTCGAGGATTAATTGCTGGGGACTAGTAGTGTCGCCGCCCTGCCCCCTCACCCCCTTCCTTCCCCTCTTCCCCCTTCCCTGCGTCATTCCCCTCGCCCCCCTGCTCATCCCTCGCCTCCTGAAGAAGTGTTTGTTTACACGGCGTCTTGGCGGTGACGTCTCCACCCTCACGCTTCACCGCTACATCGCTTCTCGTTCTTTGACTTGGTCTGCTCCGGTTACTGAGCTTATTAACAACTGTCTTTCCTCCCTCCCTCCTGCCCTCTCTCCTTCTGTCACTCTCCTTCGCTCACCCTCCTGCCCTTCTCCATCCTACGCCCTCCCTTCTTCCGAGCGACCCTGCTGTTCCTTGTCTTTCTTCCTCCCTCTCCTCACGCTGACAGCTTGTTCCCATTGCTTGTCACCTTCTTGCCCTCACCTGACAGCGGCAATGAGGGGTATCGATGGTGACTTGGAGATGTTTATGTATTTGATTAGCTCGTGTCTTAATTTTTTCTTTCATTTTTTTTTCTTTATAATTTGTGTTTGTGTTTGTGTCACGAATGTCTTATTTGGGCTTTTGCCTGTAAATACTCATACACACACACACACTCTCTCTCTCTCTCTCTCTCTCTCTCTCTCTCTCTCTCTCTCTCTCTCTCTCTCTCTCCGTTTGACATCTCTCCTCTCTTCTTCTCTCACTTCGTAGTCTTTAAGCTTTCCTGGCCTGCCATCCTCTTCTTGTTTCTCTCTCCTCTGTGTCTCTCAGTTTCTCCTTTTCTCCAATTCCTTCCTTCTCTTCTCTTCACTTCTTTTCTCAGGACGTTTCACTTAGCTTCCTCCTTCCTTTCGTAAAACACTTTTTTTTCCTTCTGTCCATAACTCCTTTCGCTTTTGCCTTGTAATGTCCTTCTTACAACTTCCTACCTTTCTTACCGCAACGCAATCTTTCTTTCTTCCCTTAGTTCATTCTCTTTTCCTCTTCACACCCTTTGTCTTTCTGTCTAACATTCTCTCCAAATTCTTTTCTACTCGTCTTTATCTGTGTTCTACCTTCCTTCTCTTTCTTTACCCAAGTCCTTCCTGATTGCCTTTATTTCTTTTCTACCTTCCTTGCCTGATTCTTCCCTTTACCCCATTCTTTCCTCCTACTTGCCTTTATCTCTTTCTACCTTCCCTCCATCATCCTCCCCTTTACCCCTTCTTTCCTTTACTGCAACTCCAAAAGGTGAAGGAGTGAAAGAGGGACACGCCACTGAGCCTCACTACCTCCTCCCTCCCTCCAAGCATTTCCACCCACATCTCCTTCTCCTCCCTCTCTTCTCGGAGCCTCCACGTCAGCAGCGCGTCAGCAGCACTCTGGTTCTGTTGATAGTGTCGGCGAACCGTTTTTCCTCGTCTAATACACGCGAACATCCTGGAACATTTGTGAGTGGCGTCTCGAAAAGAAAAGAAAAAACACTCACACACACAAAGGCAATGGTGTTCGATTCTCCGTTCCCGGGCTTTGATACACATACCTCTTGTATTAAACGCTCCTCCAGGAAGGGCTTTTGTTCGTCTATTTTTTTTCGTTTTTTTTTTTCTTTTTCTTTTTGTCCCCTCACTTGACACATTCTCCAAGCAGAAGTCTCTCCTCCTCGCCTTGATATCATGAGAGGTATAAACGTTCGTCAACTTTATATTCGATCCTCTATACCAAGGGGATCCAATCGCCTTCCTCGGCTGCCAATAAGGGATCAGAACGTTTCGCCTCACCCCCTCGCGCTGCTCACTTGTCACTGATATGAACGTGTCAATAACCTCATTCTCTTGACGCACGGTGCTCAGCCAATATCACGGATCAAGTGCAGATTTATTTGTTGCTGTTCATATTATTTCGTCTTGGGAGGGGGAGAGGGGTGGATGGGAGGGAGAGGAAGGGGAGAAGGAGGAGGAAGGGTGCGGAAGAGGAAAGAAACGTTCGCTACGGGGAAAAAAAAAAATAACTTGCTTGGGGAAACTTGATGGAGTAATTTCGCGCACATGACACGCGCATATTCCACACTAAGCAAGCACAGTGACATGCATCCAACTAGCACAAGTTTTGCCGCAGCGCATCACCACGGCTTGATCCGAGACGAGGGAGATGAAGAAAATACTATAAGAAAAAAGTATATTGTGATGGGAGGCGTGTATGCATTTTTATGGGTTTAACACCGCGTCGCATCTGCCGTCTTGACCGCTCTGCTCTGGGATTCTCATAGAGTTTCGTGTGGTGGTGGTGATGGTGTTGTTAGTCTGCCTCCGCGCCTTTCACTGCCTGCCTGCCTCTCTCTCTCTCTCTCTCTCTCTCTCTCTCTCTCTCTCTCTGGCGATGCTTTGATGAAGACTGTCAACACTCGCAGCAGATAAGAGTGACGCCGCCGCCTCAGCCACCCCGAGGAACGTGTGGGTGAAAGGGAAGGGAAGGAAGACACGGCTCTCCACGCCTTGCTGGGTTACTGTTTGGCTCATCTTTTTCCTTGCTACCATTTTCAGTCACTGTTACTACTACTACTACTACTACTACTACTACTACTACTACTACTACTACGCACTTTTGTAATCAGCAGCAAGAAGGATGGAGTGGAACATTATTATTTTCTAATTAATCACTTTTTTCTGTTTTTGAGGTGTGGCATGCATACACATTTTATGGTATTTAAGCGCTAGAGCGCGGACACACATACACACACACACACACACACACACACACACACACACACACACACACACTGGCCGCACTGCTAGATCACAAACCCTCATGTTAGGGCCATACTTCTTCTCTCCTGCGTTAAAAGAGGCGTCAACGTGAAAACGCACCCACCAAGACAGTTGGCTCTTCCTGGCCAGGGAAGCGAACTCCCGACCTCTCGCTTTTTGGTCTGAATATGTCGACTATTATTCAAATGATATATACTGCTGCTGATGTTGATGATAATGATACTACTACTACTGCTGCTACTACTACTACTACTACTACTACTACTACTACTGCTATTACTACTACTACAGTACTACTACTACTGCTATTACTACTACTACAGTACTACAACTACTTCTACTACTACTACTACTACTACTACTACTACTACTACTACTACAACTACTACAACTGCTACTACTGGCAATGGTAATCTTTCACCGACCTCAAACTTCTATTTTCGCAAGAGAGAAAAGAAGCAAAACAAAGAAGGAAGATGAAATAAAGACCAAAATAATAAAATAATAAAAGGGCTCTGGGGCTTCCTCCTTGTTTCGTGGGGATAAAGAAACACCCGTGGGAGGCTTGCCGCCCTTCCGTCCTGTTTTTCTCTCGCCGCCCTTTGTCATGTAAAGTTGAAGATGGGCACATGCTCATACATTTTCCTAAGAATTAAATGTTTGGCTTGATAATAATGCAAAAGTAAGCAGTTAATAGATAAGTAAGTAGGTAACAGCAACAATAGTAATAATAATAATAATAATAACAACAACAACAACAACAACAACAACAACAACAACAACAACAACAACAACAACAACAACAACAACAACAACAACAACAACAACAACAAAAAGAACAACAACAACGACAGGAGTAAGAACAACAATAACAATACTCTAGGCCTCAACTTTCCTTTGCATATTCCAGCAACACACGCTCCAACAGAACTAAGACGCCAAAAACATTTATTGATACAGAAAGCTAGTGGATTATTTACTCTTGTTTCATCTCCAAAAAGTAAACTATGTGCTAGTATCAGTCAGTTCACATTTTTTTTCTTTGAGTTTTTAACACTTAGCATCCTATTACCTCAATTTACATTTTCTCAAATATTCCACGCTTATATGGCATATTTTCTGTTTTATAGATGCGCAAACCTTCTTTTATGTATTTTTTTTAATTAATAACAACAACAAAGATAACCAGAAAGCTAGTGAAAGATGGAACCTTTAATTAGCATCACCAAACTTTCATAATTTAACATCAACTTCAAGCAATAGAGTTTTTCCAACATATACCTCTACGGAGGAGTAAGAGAGACACGTCCACCTGCCTCTCTGCACCGAATACCCGAGCAGCAGCGAGGCCTCCACACAGCCATTAGCCAAACCTCGGCCGTGAGCCGTCCGGACTTACACTTAATCCGGAAACTGGTCTTCGGTCACGGCCGGAAGAGAAGCTTTGGTCACTTTCTTTGCTTGATCACGAGGAGGAAGTGAGAGGGAAAAAGAGGAGGGACAGAAGGAGAAGCAAGGATGGCTGAGGAATGTATTCGCTAAGGGAGAAAAGAATAGAACATAGAGAAAGTGAAAGAGAGGAGAGAGAAGGACGGAGGAAGTGGTAAGACAGAACAGCGTGAAGAATGAATGGTGAAGGAGAGCGTGAAAGGAAGTAAAGTAAAAGCCGTCACAGAACCAAAAGGTGTTCCGGGAAAGGTAGAGGAGGAGGAGGAGGAGGAGGAGGAGGAGGAGGAGGATGAGGCGTGAAATGTACAATGAGAGGTGAGGACAGGTAGAGGAGGAAGGGCCTGACAGGTGTGTGGTGAGGATTGAAGGGAAGGTAAGGCACCAGATGAGTGTGTGGGGCGGTGACAGGTAAGGAAGAACACGTCCTTGTCACAGGTAAGCACATCATAAAGGAAAACGTATTATTTCTTCTTTTCCTCTTTTCCTCTTCCTTTCCGTTGTACGTGTAATTTTTCCCAATAGAAATAATGAATAAAAGCGCAATAGTGATAAATGCCAGAAGAAATGAAGATCTCTTACCACTTATTCTGCTTTTCAACCTTCGTGTGACTTAGACTTTCGTTAAGGAGAGGAATATTAGCGAGTCTTGGAAACTTAACTGGCTTCAATCCGTTAGGCCTTTCTTTATTATTATTATTATTATTATTATTGATTATTTTTTTCAGAGGAGCATACACATGAGCCAACACTTTTCCCTTTAAGATGATTGTTTACTTATGTTTAACTAGTGGCTGATAGAGTATATTAATTTGTAATCTAAAAAAAGGCTGATTCAAAATGCTACAGATTTTCTCCAAAGACAGAAATAGATATTATCCTCTCTGTTTACTTATCCATGTCTACATCACATACACACACACACACACACACACACACACACACACACACACACACACACACACACACACACACACACACACTACACAGACAGATAGATGGGAAGGCAAGTGGTTGACCTCAGGGGAAATATGGTGTGGAAAGGTGAGTGAGCACGAGTGATGAGGGTAAATGAAGATGTGAAAACAGCAATATGGGTGTGTGTGTGTGTGTGTGTGTGTGTGTGTGTGTGTGTGTGTGTGTGTGTGTGTGTGTGTGTGTGTGTGTGTGTGTGTGTGTGTGTGTGTGTGTGTGTGTGTGTGTGTGTGTGTGTGTGTGTGTGTGTGTGTGTGTGTGTGTGTGTGTGTGTGTGTGTGTTTGTGTGTGTGTGTGACATGACCTGAAAAGAAAAATATTCTTAATTAGCTGAGATCGAACATTTTATTACTCTAAGGACATGAGATAGATAGATAGATAGATAGATAGATAGATAGATAGATGAAATATATATATATATATATATATATATATATATATATATATATATATATATATATATATATATATATATATATATATATATATATATATATATATATATATATATATATATATATATATATATATATATATATATATATATATATATATATATATATATATATATATATATATATATATATATATATATATATATAGATAGATAGATAGATAGATAGAGAGAGAGAGAGAGAGAGAGAGAGAGAGAGAGAGAGAGAGAGAGAGAGAGAGAGAGAGAGAGAGAGAATATAAGACGCAACCAAACGATGGACAGACTAACACATACATACATACATACATACATACATACATACAGACAGACAGACAGACAACCCTCCCTCCCCCGACAAACACACACACACAAACGCACAGGTCGATAGAAATACACACAAGTAAATCCCCAAGGTGAGGACAGGAGAGAGATCAAAGAGCTCGTGAGAAGGAAATCTTGTTTTATGAGCTCAAAATATATTTTTTTCTTTTTTTTTTTACGAGATTATGATTGGACATTGTAGCGGCGACACGTAACGGTCCGGCGTCCTGAGGCGTGACGGTGACGGGAGGTGACGGAGGAGGGGCGGGAAGTGTGTGATGGGTAGAGGCACGAACAATGGGAAGGGGGAAAGGGGAGCTAAGAAGGTTGGAAGGGAAGGGAAAGGTGGAGGAGAAGGTAGATGTGCATGAAGGAGAGAGTAAACGGGAGGATTAAAATGATATGAGAGAAAGGGAAATGAAGAATGTCCTAAAAAAAAAAGATGAAAGGGAGAAGGAAAAAGGTGGAGGGTAAGGTAGATGTGAATGGAGAGCGAGCAGTGAGGCAGGGAGTGAATGCAAGGGAGGACTAAAACAAGAGGAAAGAAAGAGAAATGGAGAATATGAAGAAAAGAGAACGAAGTGAAAAGATTTTTTTTTAAGTGACGAAAAAAGAAGGAACATTGAAGCTGCGCGAAGGAAATAAGTGATAAAAAGAAATAAATGTTAAGATAAAGGAAGTATGCGGAGGAAAAATTCAATATACCTACTTCCTTTAATATTTCCCTCTGTCATTATGTTGTTTCTCTTTGCAACACAATTTAACTAGTGAATCCATTTCTACTTACTCCTTCCCACCTTCAACACTGCTCTCCTGCCTCAGCCCAGTCATGCACCAGCTTCAGTCTTCCTCGTGCGGGTGGGGTCTGTGTTTTTTTGTGGGTGTATTCTGTCTCTGTTTCTTTAATTTCTGACTGGAATGTTAAAGTCAGCCTGTGTTCCTAGTCGATGATGTGAAGTCTCCTATACGACTTAGTATGATTTATCTATTTATTTATTTTGCAGCACTCTAAATAAGCCAATCACAAACTCCTTTTATTATGTCATTACTGTTCCAAAGCGCACCTGACAGTGTAGTGGCGAGAGCAGGAACGAGGACCACCTGCCTGCCTGCCGCCTTGCTTCATTCGTTCCACTTACTCGCTTATATTTCATTCCACTACTTAACCTTGCCATCACCTTGTTCTTCAAATATAGTTACTTTTTACTCACAAGTTTCCAATGTAAGAACTCCTCCGCTATTTCACCTTTCTTTATCTATTTATCCTTATCTCTTAGCTTCCCACAACACTCAGTTCCCTTCTGTTTTCTGGTTTACCCATTGCTACCAGTCTAACTCACGCCTCCTCTGACGCTCACCTCCCCTAGCTGACTTCTCTCATTTCCCCATCTCCCTTTCTCCCTCGTCTCTGCTCCCCGGCGCCTCCCCCCATCTCGGCTGACCCAAGTGGCCGATAAGCAGGACAGGAAGTAAGTGGGCCGCTGTGTCTCCCTGGGCTGTGGGTCACCTCGCCCCAATCGTTCTGTCTTGCCCTCGAGAGAGAGAGAGAGAGAGAGAGAGAGAGAGAGAGAGAGAGAGAGAGAGAGAGAGAGAGAGAGAGAGAGAGAGAGAGAGAGAGAGAGAGAGAGAGGGGGGGAATTTCATTCTCTCCACCGCCCTTGGTCCGTGGTCACTGGTACACACACCACAGGAAACTCCAGACTTCGTTCCACAGATACGACACGCTTGACCTAAAGGGGACCATGTGACCTTAGTGACTTGCCCTGACCCTAAACACTGAGACGGAGGCATCACGTTTGTCACCTGTATAGGTTTGACCCGTTGACAGCAAGACAGACAGCTGTGACCCGTGTGTGACCCGCCGGTGACGCCTTCCTCCCTGCCCGTCCGCCTGCTGGTGTTGTCGCGTGCTGTCTGCCGAGGGTGGTGAGGTCGTGGCCTTGGGCAGGAAAGGAAGGAAGGAGAGGAGCAGGCTGGGTACGTAAGAGGTCCGGAAGATGAAATAAAAACACGAGTCTGAATTCTAGGTGTTAGTCTTCAGTCAGGAAGTATTAAAGTCTGAGTCAGTTAATGCATTTCCCCCATCGAAAAGTAACAAGAAAATAAGAAAAAGCATCAACTTTATAACACTGCTTCATTCCTCTTTCCTGCCTATACAAACCCTTACAGTTATATATTCCCTAAATTTGTATTCTTAAGACAGTATACCACAGAATATGTACACATTACGTGGCTCACGAGTGGAACAGTACCGTTCTTTAAGCCTGTAAGCTCACCTCAAAGTACACACTGGCGTGATCACCAGACACGCAATCGAGTCTCGCTGTAACAAGACTCCGCATCGCCCCACCAGACAGAACAATTTCCCTTGATAGAACGCAGCGAAGCAAGCGAGTCGGGTACACTGTACATATATCAGAGTTAAACACGGATCTGTGTGAGTCCTGGTTAGCCACCACCTTCATTTCCCTTTCCAGGATATAATATTAGAATAAAAAGAAAACTCCCTTTGTTGAACTTGGCTCTTTTATTTTCCTTGAGTGTTCCTGCTTCTCCTTAGTTCCCTCTGCTCCCCTCTCCCCCCATTTCCTTCCTGCTGGTGTCAGGGTTGTGCATCTCGAGGCCCTAATTAAGCGAGGGCTCTTTATGTCCCTACACCTTGGCTTTGTTGGCGTCAGCGACCTCGCCTTTTGTTCCACGACAATCCAGGACAATAGGCTAATGAGACACCTTCAGGAAATCGTCACCTGGAGGAGAGGCTGCCGACTTCCGACCTGGCAGAGTGTTTGTTGTGGAGCGCTCCTGCCGCTGGAGGTGTGGGGTGAGAGGTGGTGGTAGTGGAGGAGGGAAGAGAGGAGGAAAGGCGAGGAGAAAGGAGGGGAAGGACGGAGAGAGGAGGGATGGGGAGTCGCGAGGAAAGGAAGGAAATGGAAAAAAGGTCTTTGAAAGGGTTCAATTGAGCGTTTCACGTATTCCTTATTGTTATATTTTTCGCAGATGTATAAGATTAACTTGCGGAAAATGACTGGCGCCGTGGAGATATTACCGCAGTACAAGCTGCATTACCACTGTCATTCGGAGCGATTCAAATTTAAGCGTGTGTGACTGCGATCGCCCGAGGCTGCCGGTGCAGGAAGGGCGCCGCGCCGAGGGGGAGAGGGAGGGGAGGAAGGGCGGCGAGCAGGGAACACTCGTGTGGTGCAAAACACGGCAAATACTTTGACGAAAAAAAAGCGGTGCCTACACACACACACACACACACACACACACACACACACACACACACACACACACACAGAGAGAGAGAGAGAGAGAGAGAGAGAGAGAGAGAGAGAGAGAGAGAGAGAGAGAGAGAGAGAGAGAGAGAGAGAGAGAGAGAGAGGGACCCATATACAGAGCGAAATAAAGATGGCTCATTGGAGAGATAAAGGTGAAAAAAGAAAGAGAAGAAAATCAAATAACCTAGAGAGAAGAAATATTAAATATACCCAAAGAAAAAGAAAATGATAAACGTGCTTTAAGATAAAAAAATAAATAAATAAATAAAAATAAATAAATAAATAAATAAATGGATCTTCCGAGGTGACTAATGACTGAATCCGTGACCACAAAAGCAAGTCCTTGATACCGTCTTTTCTATCACCGCAATGTTCCGCACAGCACACTGGCACCAAGGTTTCAGCATACTGTGAGGAAATATAACATTTACCTTCAGCTTGCTACGTTATTTCACTGCACGTAGCAAGACAGAAAAATTATCTCCATGGTAAAAAAAAATAAATGAATAAATAAATAAATAAAAATATCTTAACGCGGAATTCATGCAAGATGGCTTTGTCCCTAATACGGCGTGGACAGTTAGCGCTGTAATACAACTCCTGCCACCTCAGCATTCTTGTCACTTTTAAAGCCGGTTTGACTTCCATTACACTTCCATCTACGACAAAAAAAAAAAAAAAAAGAAAAAGTGAACCAGAACTAAGAACAGCTAATGGAAGGAGCGGGACACTCTTACAACACTCAGCAGGAACAAGAGTGAGGCAATTCCTTTCTTTCTTTGTAGCAAATCTTTCAAGCTGACACAAAACCAGGCACACTTTGGCATCCTTACTCTTTGCTTCATCAAATACACAGAGGAAAATGCTTCGTGCGTGTACTGCTGGGGAACCTTCTCTCTCTCTCTCTCTCTCTCTCTCTCTCTCTCTCTCTCTCTCTCTCTCTCTCTCTCTCTCTCTCTCTCTCTCTCTCTCTCTCTCTCTCTTTATGTAATCAATACCTCACCATCTCCAATGCATAAAAAAATATTTCCTTTTATTATCATCACCACTCACCACTACCACCACCACCACCACCACCGCTGCCATCCCCATCATCAAGCGGTGGCACTGTATTGAGATACGGGGGAGAAGATAATGGCACTGTGGTGGTAGATGTTCACGTGACAGAAAGAACGGGAGGAAGAAGATAAATGGAACGAAAACTATCCATGTAATTTAATGCAGGCGACGTTATTGTCTTTATTCTCATTATCATAATCATCTTCATCGCTATCATTATCTACCTGCTTAGTGATGACAAAGAAATATCAACAATGAATCTACATATAAATATTTGTTAGATTCTTATCTCTTATTTTTCATCACCTACGGCTACTTTTTAATCTTCTTTTCGTATAATCTATTTCCCCATCTCGCTCTCTCTCTCTCTCTCTCTCTCTCTCTCTCTCTCTCTCTCTCTCTCTCTCTCTCTCTCTCTCTCTCTCTCTCACAGTGCACTATCTTTCTCACTTCTCTCCTCCCTCTCCTACCTACCCATCTATTATCTTTATTTCCTCCTCTTACTCTTCCCTTCCACGAATCATTATTTTTCTAACCTCCCTCCTTCCCTCTGCCTCCCTCGTGCTTTCCTTTATGTACTGTAATATTTCTTTCCCTTTTCCTTTCTTCGTCATTTTTATCCTTCTTCTAATGTTCTTCCAGGAATATTGGTCTTTTTTCTTTAGTTTCAAAAAAACAACCCACCATGTATTGTTATTACCATCTCCCCAGTCTCTCTCTCTCTCTCTCTCTCTCTCTCTCTCTCTCTCTCTCTCTCTCTCTCTCTCTCTCTCTCTCTCTCTCTTACATACATTTTTCTTCTTCCTTCATGTTCTTTTTTTTATCAACTTTTCCTTTCATTATTTTTTATTGTATTATCAGCTCGTCTTAATTTTTCTCTGTCCTACATGTTAATTTTTCCTCTCTTCCTCCCCCACCAGTCTCCTCTTCCTTCTTTTTCCTCTCTTTTTGTCTCATCATCCCCGTTTCGTTCCTCCTCCACCAGCCTCCTCTTCCTTCTCTTGCCTCTCTTCTTGTTTCACTATCTCCTTTTCGTTCTTAATCTTCTACTCTCTCCTGTTCTATTTATCTTCTCGTTCCTTCACTCTCTGGCCTTTTCTCATTCTGTCAGGTGTCAGGCGACTGTTTGTCCCTCCCTACGTCAGGCGACTGTGGCAGCTCACCCATACCTTCTACTCCTCCTCCTCTTCCTCCTCCTCCTGCTCCCCTATCCTCCTCCTTCTCCTCCTTGTTTTCCTGTGTGTAGGCAGTCTGGCATCTCGGTGCCCACTTCCTTCCCAACCAAGACGGTCAAAACAAAAAGTTGGTCGTGGCACGGAAGGGCGACTGATGCTCGTCTCCTGGCTGAGTGGCAGTGTGGTGATGGCTCAACTGTTCCTCTGGGATGGTAATTAAAGGAAGGAACTGCTATTGCTATTGTTATTGGTACTGTTGCTGCCTGTAGTGTTCAAATGCCTACTTCCTATTTTTGATATGGGTTGGAGAGGATTTGTTGTACTAGGAGGTTGTTCTGTCCTTACGTGGTGCATTGTGGTGAGTGTTTTATGTCGTAATTGTGTTGGTTATTAGTTTTTTTTTTTCGTTTTTAGTCGTATGTGTTTTTTATGTTGAAAAGCGTTTTAATGTGATTTTTACTGAATGAACCTTTTGCTACACATATATTTTTGTTATCCCTAATTGTGAATTCATCTCTCTCTCTCTCTCTCTCTCTCTCTCTCTCTCTCTCTCTCTCTCTCTCTCTCTCTCTCTCTCTCTCTCTCTCTCTCTCTCTCTCTCTCTTCCTTCCCCTGCCATCCCTCCCCTCGGCGCGGCTGAGTGGTTGCTGTGACAGGCGGCGGCAAGGGTCGACGAGGGTCACGTGGGGTTAAACAGGTGGCTTCCAACACTCGCCCATCCGGAAGGAAACTTAGAAAAAATATAAATACTGTGTGGTAGTTTGTACGGAGTTATTGTCGGGAGTGGTGATGGTGGTGGTGGTGGTGGTGGTATTTTATTTATTAACAGTAATAGCAACGATATTATTATCATTATTATTATTATTATTATTATTATTATTATTATTATTATTATTATTATCAGTAGTAGTAGCAGTAGTAGTAGTAGTAGTAATAGTAACAGTAGCAGCAGCAGTATTATTATTATTATTATTATTATTATTACTATTATTATTATTATTATTATTATTATTATTATTATTATTATTATTATCATTATTATTATTATTATTAGTAGTAGTAGAAATAGTAGTAGTAGTAGTAGTAGTAGTAGTAGTAGTAGTAATAGTAGTACCACTAGTAGGTCTGGTTATCATAGTTACTATCATTATCGTCAGCGCTTTTTTTTTTTTTTTTTGGCTGGAAGGGCGGCTGGTATCTACAAATGATGATCCAGGCTTTCCTTTCCACGAACGGGACTAACAAGCAAACATCCACCCACCTCCCTCATTCTCACATCCCTTCCTACCACTCCGACAGAGCAAGACGTATCATCAGGATCTTTATCTCCTCCAGCCAAAACCGTCACGCTGGCAACCTCACTCACCGCAGCCCCTCATTTGGAAGTGCATACGTATCATTAAGTGAAGAAAATTGGGGAAGATGATTATTCTGCAGTGAAATCAAAGAGGTAAGTAGTGATAATGGCGACCTATTACTTAGCTGGAAGTCGAGTAACCGCCACACTTACTGCCACTGTGTTTAGCTTTATTTTCCCTTCATTTTAAGTCCTCTGACCTGCTGATAGTCTATTAGTTATTAAGTCTTATAAGGAGATTCTCAGCAGATCAGAGGATTGATAGAAAATTGACAGAAACACACACACACACACACACACACACACACACACACACACACACACACACATACACACACACATTGGGAGTGACAGCGGCATGATTGATGGATACAAGTAGATATATTTTAAACAGAGATTGCCACGTGGACAGTAGACATACCAGCTTCTTGGAGTTTCTTTTACGTCCAGAAGTTCTTTCGTTACTCTGACGATGCCTACAAAACCTCCCAGCATCTCCTATCGCATCTATCATATCCCTTTCCCCACTCATACCACCACACGCTTCCGCAGCACCACACCCATACACCTCATCACACACACACGTCTGTTATCACACCAAAGCCTCACACCACCACATACCTCTCGCAGCACAACACCACCACACACCATCACACACACACGCCACATATGACACTACAGCCTCGCCCCAAGCCACAACTCCGCAGCTGGAAAAAGATAGATTGAAAGGCTGCAGAGAAAAATGTGCTACTCGTGTGCTTTCCTTCTATAATTAATTTTTTCCTTTTCTCTTCTTCCTATTCCGCATTTTGGCTTTTTAAAGGTCACACGCACGCCAGGTCAGGTCATGATGAAGTAACTTTTTTTTGGGGGGGGGCCCCATATGAAGTTTCCAGAGAGAGAGAGAGAGAGAGAGAGAGAGAGAGAGAGAGAGAGAGAGAGAGAGAGAGAGAGAGAGAGAGAGAGAGAGAGAGAGAGAGAGAGAGAGAGAGAGCATGCGACACGTTGGGAGATCGACAGCAAATGACTCTTGAATCGAAAGAAAGTTACAATTACTGGATCTATATGAGGAAAGGAATGAATAAATGAATGATGCATCCAGGTGGATGAAAAATGTAGAAAGCTGAATAAATGAAGGAGAATATATTAGGCGTTTTACAAGGATCGGCATGCGTGTGTGTGTGTGTGTGTGTGTGTGTGTGTGTGTGTGTGTGTGTGTGTGTGTGTGTGTGTGTGTGAGAGAGAGAGAGAGAGAGAGAGAGAGAGAGAGAGAGAGAGAGAGAGAGAGAGAGAGAGAGAGAGAGAGAGAGAGAGAGAGAGAGAGAGAGAGAGAGAGAGAGAGAGAGAGAGAGAGAGAGAGAGAGAGAGAGAGAGAACAGATTCACCAAGTATATATATATTTTTCTCAGCACAACACAGATCATCAAACATTACCACAAAAAAAAAAAAAGGAAAATAAATTATCCCGTGATAAAAATGAAATGCACGTGAGAGCCGCCCATAGATAGGGTAAGTGGGCGTGCAAGCGTATATTACGTGCATTTACTCAGGTGTTCCGACAGGTAGTTGAACCGTCTCAGGTGTGTTTTACTACGGCGGCACGTGGCGGAGGAAGAAAGAAGCGCCGGTGCGGACGTAAAAAAGGAAGCGGGGCGGGTGGAAAGTAGCATATGTGGGCAGTAAACCATTGAAAAGTGGAGCAATTACCGCTAACTGATGAAGGTATCGGCTGACTTAGGTTTACTCACTTTTTTTTTAATGATGAGGGGGCCTCCTTTCGCGTGTCTAGTTAGCGTTCTGTTCCGTCCATCCTCCCGCTGTCGGCTGCTGGGTGGGTGAGAATGGGGAACGAATGGAGGGGAAATAAGGATGCGTATGTATGTAGGAGTTGATGGCTGGCAGTGGTCGGGGGAGGAAGAAAGTAACGGAGATCCTGCAGGTAAGTAGGTAAGTTCAGGAATTTTGTGTGTTTTTTTTTTTTTTTTTTTTTTTATCAGTGTATTCGTTTACTTTCGATGCCCCTCCTTAATCTTATTATTATTATTATTGGTCATTATTATTATATTATTATTATTATTATTATTATTATTATTATTATTATTATTATTATTATTATTGTTGTTGTTGTTGTTGTTGTTGTTGTTGTTTTCACATTTAGTCAATTTCTTTGGAATGTTTTGAAATTTTAGTTTGAAAGAATTAGTAGTAGAGTTTAACGATACTTGACAATTAAGTCATGATAATGATGATGATTGTGATGATGATAATGATAACTTAAAAAAACACTACTACTTCTACTACTACTACTACTACTACTACTACTACTACTACTACTACTACTACTACTGCTACTACTGTTACTACTGCTACTACTGTTACTACTACTACTACTACTACTACTACTACTACTACTAATACTACTATTACTACTACTACTACTACAATCGACAAATATAAAGAAGATATAACAATAAAATATCTGGAAACACTTCATTCACACTTTAACATTCCTATATGACCAAGCAGGACATTACAGTGCAAGAGTACGAGACATTTTGATTTTTCTTAATAATATTCGTACGTAATATTATGATTCAGCTCTCTCTCTCATTCACCTTCTCCTGACATACCTTGCATTTCTCTCACTTCATTCCATCTATTCCACCCATACATATCTCCTTTCCTCCTTCCCTATTCATTTATTCATCCTCCCCTATATATATACTATACTTCCCAGTCATCCCATCCCTCCATTTTTCCCCTTTTTTCTCTTCCCTTTCGTTCCTTTTCTTTCTCTTCCTCCAGTTCTTATATATTTCCCCCCCCCCGATCTCCTATCTATCTCTTTCCATCCTCTTCATCATCATCATCTCTCCTTTTCTCTTCTCATTTTTCCCTTCTTCCTTTTCCCTTGCTTCCCCTTCTTCGTGTCCTTACATATCTCTCTCTCTCTTCTATATGTCTCCTCTCATCATCATTATCATCATCATCCCTCCTTTTCTCTCTCCCTTCCTTTACCAATCCCTCCTAGATCTCCCCATCCCTTCCTCCCTCTCACAAATCATCTCATCCCTCCCCAAAACTTCGTCATATGCCTCTCCCTTTCCCCCCACCTCTCTCTCTCTCTCTCCCTCCAGGCCAAGCTTTGGGGCGTGAGAGAAGTCAACAGAGACACGCGGCGCAGCTCTTCCCTCGTCGCTCGCCACCGACACTAGGTATTTGGCAACGCTTTATTAATCTGATAGGAAGAGGCACCGATGTCCCATATTGTGTTTTATCACGTGCGTCGCGGATTTAGAGGCGTGAGTCAAGGGATGCGAGGCGGTGTGAGGGGAAGGGAGACAGAGGAGGAAGGGGTGTGTGAAGAGGTGTGTGCTGTGTTGTGTTTAAGGGGAGGGGAGGGAGGAGAGGAGAGGAGAGGAGAGGAGAAAAGGGTTTATGAAGGGAAAGTAAAAGGAAGAGATTAGCAGCAAAGGACAGCAAAAAAAAAAAAAAAATAATAATAAAAATAAATAAATAAATAAATAATAATAATAATGATAATATGAAGAAGTTAGGTACGTATGTCAGAGGAAATTAAATGAAAAAAAGAACACGAATATAAGAGGAGGAATAAAAAAAATAATGATACCTCTAGAGAAAAATAAAGGAATCGTCTTTACAAAAAAAATAAAAGAGAAGAGTTACCTATGTATGAAAAAAGAAAGAGAGATAAAGAGATGAGAAAAAAAAGAAAAAAAAAACACATGAGTGGAAGGAAGGAGGAAAGGAAAGAAAAAAAAAAAAAAGGGAGGGCAGGAAGAAGGGGACACTAGAGGTGGTGAATGTGAGGTATGGAGGTGTTGAGAAGCTGTAGTGCTTGTGGTCACGGAGGAAAGTGAGGGAGAAGTGAGGTGAGGAGGGAGGGAGGGGAAAGAAGAGAGGAGAGGTGGTTTGAGAGCGGGATAAGAGGGGCACGGGAAGAAAAGGAAGCGAGGAAAGACAGAGAACGGAAGGGAGGTAAGAGGAATGTGGTTAGGGAAGAAGGGGTGGCGGAGAGTGGACGGAAAATGAACAAAACTAAAAAAAAAAAAAAAAAAAAAAGGGAATTGCATCAAACGTGAAAGAGATTTTTCAGTCAATCAGTCTATCTATCTGTCTGCCTGTGTGTCCGTCCGTCTTTTTGTTCGTTTATTTTGTCTGTATGTTTGTCTGTCCGTCCTCAATGCTCGCCCACCTCCCCCCCCCCTCTCTCTCTCTCTCTCTCTCTCTCTCTCTCTCTCTCTCTCTCTCTCTCTCTCTCTCTCTCTCTCTCTCTCTCTCTCTCTCTCTCTCTCTCTCTCTCTCCTCCTCCTCCTCCTCCTCCAGAGTGTTCACGCCACCATTGAGTTTTTCTAAGAACACAGCATGCCACACTCGATGACAATGAGTCTTCAAAGCTTTTATTAGCATGCACTATTCATAAGGTTGGTTTTTCTAAGTGTGTGCATTCACTAAAGACTGTGTGTGTGTGTGTGTGTGTGTGTGTGTGTGTGTGTGTGTGTGTGTGTGTGTGTGTGTGTGTGTGTGTGTGTGTGTGTGTGTGTGTGTGTGTGTGTGTGTTTTCAGTCTCGTATACGCCTGTTTGACTAGATACGAACATTTAACTTTTGCGAATCTAAATAAATCATGGGTTATAAATGAAAAATACCAATTGGGCAGTTTCATTTATATATTAACATCCATATTGCTTATAACATTCATGAGAGTTTGCGTGCATTATTTCCTACACTGACATCGGAATATCGCTCCAAATAGTAATCCTGTTTTGCTGTGACTTGGGGGTTTAGCTTCATTATTTTTTAAATGTGCTGTTAACGCTATTGCACACACACACACACACACACACACACACACACACACACACACACACACACACACACACACACACACACACACAAATAATACTAATAATAATAAATAAAAAGTAAATTAATCAATAGAAAAGAAAATATGTGTTGGAAAAATGTGTGCAACTGAGCATGCGATCACAAAAAAAAAAAAAACGATGAAAGAAAGCAGAAATAAAAAAAAAAAAACGACAATTTACACCTGCACTAACCCTTTCATTGCTATTTGGCACATTTTTCCTTAATCACTAACCACGCTAAGGCATAATTTCTTGTTCTACACTCACCTCCGAACACTGTGCTGGCTAGAAATTGCAAAACTTATTCTTTTTGCTATTTTTTTTTTTCTTGTTCACAATTATAAATATTTCATACATCACTTCTACTAGTATGAATTGTTGCATATCGCCGTGAAAGGGTTAAGGACAGAGCGCAGGACGAAAAGGTTTATATTCTTAGCATTTCTTCAACACCTCCCGCAGCTCAGACGTCCAGACATTATCCATCATCTGGTTTGTCCGCCCACGTATTGAACTTCATTATTACAACTACTTTGGTTAGTGTTGCTTTCTCACTTCACTTTTTCTTCTTCATCCAACGGTATTGAAGTGGTCATCTAATATTGGTCTTTAGCATGGCATGATGGGGCCTGTCTTTGTCACCGGAAGGGAATCCAGCACACCTTAACGTACTATTCGTTATTATTCTTTATCTCTCGCTGTCATACCTAAACAATATCCTTCATTCACTCATGGGGACCCTCACGCTTTCATTTTTATGATTTCTGTGTTGCAAACTCCTGATCAATAAGTAAAGGAGTAGTGAGATATATAAATTAAGTAACTTTACTTAAGATAATGGACTGATTGCTAAGAGTGAATCCTGAGTCTTTTTTTGTTAAGATATACTGTATGTTTACTTTAGGCTGTATTGTTGGAAGTGCAAAAATAGCAAGATAAATCCATGGATTCTTCAGTCAAATAACAATGAAATATGGGACAGTGTGTTTTTTGTTTTTTTCAGTGAATAAAACAACACTATCATGCCACTTAATGCAATCACGATCTATAAGAAACGGAGGGGTGATTGGCATTACTAACGCTGCTTTGTTTATCGAAAAAAATTAAGCTGAGTCCCATATTTCATTTAGAATCCATGACTCTACATTTTCACCTGCTTAAAAAGGCTTCAAATACACATATTCCTTAATATAACGCTCCAAAACTCCCCTCACACAACGTCCCCCTCGTCCGTGTCCTAACCCAAGATCACTGCACATTAATTTAACTTTTTCCTCCCCGTGTGTGTCCATTATTTATAACACTTCATAACAATTCCTGCGCGCCATTCATCTGTGTATCCCATCCATCTGTCCTCGCGCCGCGTAGTCCATCACGTGACTCACTCCACTCATCAATAAAGCAAGACGCAGTTATAACTCAACACGACTGACCCAACACCACCCCAACAAAAGAGATTTAGCGACCGTTGGGATCATTACTAAAGCGGACCGAGATGATTTACGGGTCGCTCCTCCAAAAGAACGGCCTGAGCTTATTCACACCAAATTTGCATAAATATTACATTATTATGATAAGGTTCAGTTGCACCGTACAGTTCCTCGGGCGGGGCAGAGGCGCAACACGAGTCTTGGCCGTGTTGCTGCTGTGTTTTATGGCCGTGATGAAGACGAAGGGAGGGGATGAGAGAGAGAGAGAGAGAGAGAGAGGAGAGAGAGAGAGAGAGAGAGAGAGAGAGAGAGAGAGAGAGAGAGAGAGAGAGAGAGAGAGAGAGAATCAGTCAAGAGGGATATAAGGAGAGAATAATTATTACTGAAGAAAAAAAAAAAACTTATGAAAACGGGTGTGAAAACGTCAATGAATCAGACGAACGTGAAGTAGAGATGCATAACTCACCGAACACGGATATGATAAGGAAATATTTGCGGTCGACGAGGTGATATATTTAGTCAGGGAGTGTGAATGAGAAAGAGACAGACAGATAAAGTGGGCGGAAAAAAAAAAACAAAAAGAGTTATGTAAAGGGAATATGAATCAAAAGGAAATGAACGAATCTCTGATCATATACTAAGTCAGGTAAATGAATATATAGTGAAATATAACTGCATTGTAATGGCGGAGCAAAGAAAGTATTAGAGTGAGGACGTCTGAAGAGTAAAAGGAGATAATGGACAATGAAAAAAAAAAAATATGAGTGAATAGGAGGAAAGAAGAAAGAACAACATGAGTAAGCGAGTAAGGAAATTGAGTGAGTGAGTGAGTGGACGAATGAAAAAAGGGAGTGAGTGAGGGAAGGAGGGAGAAATTAACGAGGGAAAGTCTACTAAATAAATCAGACATGGAAGGGTATGAGTGAAGACTAAATAACGACGATGACTGCAAACTGACGACAGATTGGATAAAAGGAAAGCACACGATACAAATGAGTAAAGGGAGAAAATCAATGAGGAAACGAAGCGAGTGGAGAGGAGGCTGTGATGGGTGAGGAGAACTTGCAGTATAAAAGTGCTGTCATCTATAGGTTCACACGAGACTACGGAAATTTCCATGCTTACATAACCCGTTCAGTGCTAATGACAATATGATACGTCCTGCTGTTTGATTCCAGTAACACTATAGGATTCAACAGAGCAAAAAAGTGAATCTATAGACACTTAAAAGTTTCACTTCGTCCATTATTCATTCTGTTAGTGTTATCTTTCAAAATCATAAACCTACAACAAAATATTTAGTCAAACTTTACACGCCACAGCATACAGTGAGTTCTTACATACAACGTGAAAGAATCTGACGAAACTAAGCACAGGAAAATGAATGGATGAGGGCGAAAGAGACCTACGGTGATTTAGAGGGTGAGGAGGGTGGGGGAATAAGGTGAAAGTGGGCAGGAAACGTGAGGAAGCGGCCACGCGAGGTAGACCATAAGGCTAATGAAGGAAATGAGCGTGGGAAGACCAACAGACTCTCGTTGGTGGCCAGCGTGTTATCTCTCTCAGCCCTGATAATATATATAACAGGATTAGGCGTCAAGTGCCTCTCCCTCTCCCTCTCCCTCCCTCCCTCCCTCCTCGCTCGCCCGTTACCCTGGGAACCACTACACCCAACCACGATGCACTGCTTGGTGAGTGTTTTCTTCTCTCTCTCTCTCTCTCTCTCTCTCTCTCTCTCTCTCTCTCTCTCTCTCTCTCTCTCTCTCTCTCTCTCTCTCTCTCTCTCTCTCTCATAAATACCCAAGGAATACGTTTTCTCTCACCACCTGTTTCTTTACTACTATCGTCACCACCATCACTATCACCACTAACACCACTAGGACCACCAGAGTGCGCAGGTCGTAGCGGGACGAGGGGCATACAAGGGGCATTACAAGGGCATTACAAGGGGCGTAGTAGGGAAGGATGGGACGAGGAGGGAGATGGTGAGGAAGAATGGGAGGTGAAAGAAGGAGGATGAGAGGGGAGAGAGGTGAGAGTGAGGGAGAGGAAGGGGGGAGAGGGGTAACTACTCCCTGACAAACTTGGTAACTAAAGTCTGGGGGGCCGTCAGGAGTTTGGGCCAAGTTTGCCACGGCCTTAACCACCCCCCTTAGCGAGCCCCCTAAATGGATCCCGCGATTAAGTCTGTTAATCCCGCGTTTAACTTCTTAAAATCCTTCCGAAAAAATCCCTTAACTTCTCCGTGCTTAACTGTTAGCGTAAAGAAAACGAGGAGAGGACTCGGGCCGGATCACGGAAAACATCTGAGACGCGTGGTGGTGGTGGTGGTGGTGAATCGCACGTTTCTGGAGAGTGGCGGTGACTGCTGGCGATAGTGGTGGTGATGGTGATGGTGGTGGTGGTGGTGGTTGTGGTGGTGGTAATTGTGGGGGGTGGTGGTGGTGGTGGTAACTTTGCTGTGTTTCGGCTCGTCACGTCCTTTCCTTTTCAGTTCACGGCGTCTCTGTTTAGGTTTAGGTGGGACTCTATCTCGGTCTCGGTGTCTTGGCCTGGCATTGTTTCGGTCTGATTATATCGCTGTTTGTGTTCCTCTTTATTCTCTTGTCTTGATTTGTTGTCTTGATTTGTTGTCCTGACGCCTCGTTCTGGCACACTCCGCCTGCCTGGGTCGTCTTTTGTAATAAGTTTGTCAGCTTGATTCCTTGTGTGTGTGTGTGTGTGTGTGTGTGTGGCGAAGCGATGAAGATGTTATAATTTTGTTATGTTTGTGAGTTACTCTAGACTGTAAATTTAATGAAGAATGTGTATGAAGTGCAGGTGAACGTTAAAAAAAGGAAAGTGCACGTAATTCTACTCTTCCCTAGAATTCTTTAGTTATTTGAATAAGTGCGGGGATATAAAGTACACAACAGTTTTTTTCATCTATCTTATATTCTTGTGTTTCCCTTTGGAGTAAAGTGAGACATCCTAAGAGGACTGTGAGCTACATATTGAGTGTCTTGGAAAAATAACACTCGCCTATTTTCTTCACTCCTCGTCTACACTTCACAACTTCCTTTAACTACTCGCACTGTATATTTTAAGAAGACGCATATAGGAACCTAACATGGATGACAACAACAAGCTGTAGGCCATAAATGCCAGCCTGTCACATTAAAGGAGGTTAAAAAATCTCCATCAACATACAAGACACAAGACAACTCTAATGAACTTGTCAATCAGCTCAAAACTTGTTCCATAGACGTATGTACCTGCTGTCAGATTTCTAACACGCAAAACAGAGGACTGACAAGAAACACGACACCTGACCAGAACACTACTGAGTCTCTCCATCCTCATCGAAGTTTGTAATAATAAATCAATGAGCCATTAGTACACTATTACTAAACCCAACGGTGAATAATTTTCCTCAGACAGCTAAGGCAGTGCTGTGATGCCTCGTTAAGTCCTTCTATGGTGGGCGCCTGGGGGCAATTTTCACACGGGGCATTGTAATGTGCCGCCACACAAACATCGTGCTGATCGTCCTGAATGGTCTGTTTGCCGCCCAAGACACTCTGTTTGCCATCCATGAAAATTTATTTACTTTCCTGGACGCCTTGTTTGCCTGGCCGGTCACCAAACACGGCGATGTCTAACTAATGAACAGGGGATAGTGCCTCTCATCCGCTTCTCTTTCTCCTCCTCCCTCCTCTGTCTCTCCCTCTTCCTCCTCTCCTGCCTTCCCCCAGCGAGTGACGCGTGCTGGCTACGAAGACGTGCAAACACACTCTAATCTGCCTTATCTCGCGGCTTAACTTTATTGGCCTTCTGACACTGCCAACTTATGAACTTATCAGCGAGTGGGATTAGATCAAGCTATCGTGGGAAGCAGTATAGAGCGGAGGAGCGGGAGGGAGAGGGATGAGGGGGAAGGAAGGGAGAGGAAAGAGTGGTGAATAAGGAAGGGAGGAAAAGGAGTGAGAGGGGAGACGAACGGATGGAAGAGCTAATTAAGAGGGGAGGAAAAAATACGGGGATGTAATGGGCATATTTTATTGGGGGGAGAGAAATGTGTGTGTGTGTGTGTGTGTGTGTGTGTGTGTGTGTAGAATAGTGAGTGCCTTTAGTTAAAAGTAAAGAAGAAATGTAACCACGCAAACACAAACAATACAGCACAACGCAGCACAAGAGAATACACACACACACACACACACACACACACACACACACACACACACACTGAAAGCTAAAGATACACTGCCGATGTAAGCCTGGAAAAAAATAAAGAAAACTAGGATACAAAAAAACACACACACACACACACACAAGAAAAGGAATCCGAATCGATGCCAATAAACTTAGAAAACCGAGAACTTTTATATGGGAAGATTCAGAAAAGAAATAGAGAGAGAGAAAAAAAAAGAAAAGAAAAACAGAAGGTAGCATACAAGACAACGAAAAAAGAATGAAAACATTTTAACAGCTGATAAAAGAGATCAACATTACGAAGGAAAGGAGGAAAGGAGAGGAGAGTGAGAGGCCTGATGGGATGGTGATGAAGGAGGGAAAGGGAGGGAGAGAAGGATGGAGGGGGTGAGAGAGGGAGGGAAATAAGTAGGAAACCAGAGAGGGATGAGAGAGTATGAGTGTGAAGCGATGGAAGGAAGGAAAGGAATGGAGAGAGAGAGAGAGAGAGAGAGAGAGAGAGAGAGAGAGAGAGAGAGAGAGAGAGAGAGAGAGAGAGAGAGAGAGAGAGAGAGAGAGAGGCCAACAGATGCACCCCTCGTCGTCGTAAACACAAAACACACACCGCCACGAGGTATTCCATTCCCACGTAATAAGCAAGGCCGAGGGGCACACACATACACACACATACAGACAACCACCGCCCCACTGGCCCCCCTTCGCCCCCCCCTCTCTCTCTCTCTCTCTCTCTCTCTCTCTCTACAGGGCCTCCGTGGAGCTTGGGCTGCCGACGCGGCGCCTCCCGGGGATCTTCAACACCGTAAATCTAATATCTTGTTCCCTGATGAGGCCAAAAATGATTTTCCGAAAGCCACTCCTCGCTACCCACCGACAAGAGGGGCGTAGACCACCACTCCTCGGCGGCGGCGGTGACGGAGCGGCCCCAAGGCTGGAAATCTCTTGTCTCCTGCCGGGAACGAAGCCCTTGAACCCTTCACTGCGGGACTCGCTGCTGCGCCTCCCCGTGTGTCTGTTTGTCAAGGGCTTACACTAATGACAAAGGACTCGCTGTGTTATCATTGCACGGATAAGATGATGACACTGATGTTTATGATAATGAAATAGTGACGTCAGGTTTGAGCCCAGCGAGGGGAGGAAAGGAGAGTGAGGACAGGGAGGGGAGCCAGTGAGGGAAGGAGGAGGTGAAGGAGGTGGTGGGAAGAGGGGAGGGGAGGAGGGGGAGAACGGGAAAATGGATATGAAGGGGGAGAGAGAAGGGGCGTGCAGGATGAGTGAGGTTGAGGGAGCGAGAGGACTATCTCTCTGTGTGTGTGTGTGTGTGTGTGTGTGTGTGTGTGTGTGTGTTGCGTCACTCAGGTGCAGCAAACACTCATATCTCGCCAGGTAGCTTATAATACCCAATAAAACCTCTCCCTTACGAACACACACACACCCACACACACACACACACACACACACACACACACACACGGCCCAGCACAAACCTCTCCCATCCCTCAAGAAAAACACGAAGGTAGTTGTCACGGAAAAATACCAACTTGCCAGAACCAGAGTCCAAAGCTGCTTACCTTCTCTCCCTCATCCTCCCTCTCTCCCTCCCTGGCCTGCAAATACCTGGCGTGCTAGAGAGAGAGAGAGAGAGAGAGAGAGAGAGAGAGAGAGAGAGAGAGAGAGAGAGAGAGGCTCCACTCCTTTCCTCTCCCTTTCTCTAATCCCGCCTCTCCTCGCCTCACCCAAGTTAGTAACGGATAAGGAAGCTCTAGAGTACAAGACCCAAAAACTCCCTCTTCACAATATGTCTGTCGAAAGAACCACCACCACAGATCCCCCCACCCTCTCTCTCTCTCTCTCTCTCTCTCTCTCTCTCTCTCTCTCTCTCTCTCTCTCTCTCTCTCTCTCTCTCTCTCTCACGGAGACAACAACAACGATGAGTGGTCGGTCGGTCACGCAGGACAAACACGGTTCTTCAAAGTTAAGTGTGACGCTAACCCATCTCTCTCTCTCTCTCTCTCTCTCTCTCTCTCTCTCTCTCTCTCTCTCTCTCTCTCTCTCTCTCTCTCTCCCACCTCCTCCTCTGCCTGAGACTCACTCGCGGGTTTTCCTTAAGTCTGAGTGCAAATAGATTTAAACACCATTGCTCTGCGGCGACCACAACAACACAGCACAACACTTTCCACCTCCTCCTTCTCCTCCTCTTCCTCCTTCCTCCAGTGGCTGTGGAAGGAGGAGGAGGAGGAGGAGGAGGAGGAGGTGTTTGTTATGCTAATGTTAATGGTTACCGCGAGGAGCTGTCTAGATGGATCTCACGACCGAAAATCAAAAATTCTCCTGCCGTGTGTATATAAGGCTGAGGGGCGACTGTGGGAGGTACGCAGGTAATGCCTCAGTTTGTATCAGTGAAAAGAGAATTCTTGAAGGCTCGTTTTACGTCGTTATACTTAAGAAAAATAATGTAAAAATGTATCTGAATAGTTCCCCCTCCCATTTTTTTTAATCCGTCTACGTTTTTCTTTTCGTATATTTTCTTTGTCAGCAGAGATGTGCATGGGCGTATTTGAGTTTAAACGTTTACAGAGGCAATTTTCAAGCTTCGTAAAATGATTTATTATTAGTCAGCAAGGAGTAAACAAAAATATGTCGCTCCTGGAAGAGTAACTAGAGGTAATTTCTAACGCCTTCTTCACGACAAACACCATCTCAAATAAAAATAGTATTCAGGATTATAATAAACTGATGCTGTGGTACTGAAAGAATCAATATCGTGTGTGTTTCTTATCTGTTCCTCGCATTAAGAAGCAACGTGAGCCAAAGCTGGGAAAAAAAAAAAAAGTGCAAATACTGAAAATATGTTTCTCCTGTCAAAGAGACGTTGACATAAAGGTAACACTCACCATGCTCCCTGGAGGCGTGGTCAGGCCAGTACATCTGTGAGTGATAGCAAAAGAAAACTGAAGTAAGTGCAGGTAAATGGAATATATTCATACATACTATGCCTACAGATATTAAATGAACGTAGATGTATGTACACAAAGATGCACGATAAAGGTAATGCCGAGCTTGTATCACCACACACACACACACACACACACACACACACACACACACACACACACACACACACACACACAAAGTTGACTGTCCTGTTTAGAATATTGCATAAGCAGCTCTGCATGTCCCTGTCAATTGTAAATACTTATATAGGAAACATTCACATGCACACACACACACACACACGCAACAACATCCATCTAAGGAAAGTAATCCATCCACCTATCTACACCCACACACACACACACACACACACACACACACACACACACACACACACACACACACACACACACACACACATGCAGACACACACACACACACACACACACACACACACACACACACACAAAGGACTAGACAGCCGACACGCTAAACACCTTTCCGACATAACATTACAAGAACAAGTATCTGGCAGCCTATCAGTGCTCATAGTGTGTTATCGACGAGCCATTTACTGCTTATCAGCTACATTACTTACCTCCTCTCAGACGCCCAGCCGCGGTGAGTCTATTTACGGCTGCCTCGCTATTCCCTTGTGTGTGTGTGTGTGTGTGTGTGTGTGTGTGTGTGTGTGTGTGTGTGTGTGTGTGTGTGTGTAGCTGGAAACATTAACGGTATTTCTCACACAGTCCGCGCGCGCACACACACACACACACACACACACACACACACACAGTGATTTGCTTATTGTTATCAACCTGTAACAATTTTTAAATTTATGTGGAGTCTTTTACACACACACACACACACACACACACACACACATATACACACACTTGACGCGCACGCAGGTAAGCACGTACACCACAAACATCCCCAGTCTGTCAGCCGCCTATCAGGAGCGCCGTCACTCATCCTGATACTGAGGGCGACGGCCGCTCCTCCATGCCGCGGCGCTGACGGCGGGGAGGAGGCAGCGGAGAGGCTGAGGCGGCGTGGAGAAGGTGGGGAAGGACAGATGTGGGAGAGAGATGGGGACGGATGGAGTAAAGTGGTGATAGAGAGGAGAGATGATGACGGTGGTGGAGAGGAAGATGGAGTGAAGGTGGAAGGGAAGAGAATTGGAGGGAGGATGGAGAAAAGGAGGGAAGATGTCTTCGATGGTGAGGAGGGAGAAGGGGAAGGAGAGAAGGAGGAGTAAGGTGAAAAGAAAGGAGGAAAAGGGGAGGAAGAAGGAGAATGAGGGTATAAGGAGAGGAAGACTTCGATGAGGAGTGAACAGTGTGCAGAAAAGCGGTGTTGTTGAGGTAACTCGTGTCAATAATAAGTCAAGAGTCTGTACATAAGGTGTCTAAACATACGAGTAGTGTGGGGTCGCCTCTCGCAGTCAGTCATCAGGCTTTACACGCACACTAACTTCCTTGTGCAGACTTATGACAATTACCGTAATAATGACACACATTATATCTACAGATGTCTCGGTGTTTCACATTTCTTGCGTGCGAGTCTCCATTACATTCTGAAACTTTCCAGACCATGTATGCTAAGATTATTTTCGGATAATCGCCTCTACCTGACCCACCACCAGCACGACGCAGCTCGCTCACCTGGACAGCTCTGTGTCGGGGCTGTTTCGCTACATTTCTTATTGCACTTTTTTTCTCCCCTCTTGCAAGTTGTCATCGTGAGTCTGTCTGTCCCGTCTCCGCTTTCCATCAGGGTGTTGAACTGTCCGGGGTTGCGTGTGTTCTCTCCCTCTGTCACCAGGTTTGCCTCACGTCATATCATTGTCAGACTCTCAATCAGGTACCCCGGTGGCCTAAGGGAGGAGGCTGCTCACTTCATCTCAGCCAATTCGAGTTTTTTGCTGACCGATGTGGCGACGCGCTTCACCAGAAGGCCTGCACCGGGACAGAAGCATTGCTCAGATCACCAAGTCCACGCTTATGCTTATTAGGATCGCGTTGAGTATTTTATGCAACGTTTCATTCTCGCAAATAGTCTTTTTCCTTTTTCTTTTTGTGTTGCTTACATATGTGTGCTCGTAAACACAACAATTCTTGACAACCTCCTGTTTCGCATATGCTCTGACGGAGTTGTTGTGAGGGACGAGTTGTGTGCTGCATGCGAGCGACCATTACTTAACTAATTCCCGGCGAAAGTCCACACAAAGGAACGTGACAGGCGGAAAGACACTCCATTGTATATAAGTAGTCACATGTAGGTAACCCAGGTAATGAAGGAAGGAAGCATTTGTGAGACTTTCCAAGGACATGGAACGACACACACACACACACACACACACACACACACACACACACACACAATACAAACTTACATTATATATAATCACATGTTAGAACACCAATGTCAAACCCCGTAATAAATATGAAAGTTAAGGTGGAGCTTGATTGCACTCGGTCACGGAACAATTTCTTTGCAACAAACGATCAAATTGCCGATGTTTCTCCTCCGGCTCGACGCGTAACAGGATATCAGAACACGGAGCACCGGGAGGATGGCGCCAATAAATACAATGCAAAGTCACTATAATCACATGTGTGTGATTACAGACTTGAGAAATGGAGGTGCAGGCGGGTGATGGAACTCCGGCCGGTGTGGGAAGAGGAGGAGGAGGGAGAGGAGGGTATGGAGGTGAGGCGTCCCGTGCTGGAGGGGAAGAGGGGTGGAGGAATGGAAAGAGTGGGGTGTCGCGCGGTGAACCGGTGTTGTGGTGGAGTTAGGAGTGAGGGAATGAGTGCTTGGTGGGGTGAGGGTGAGGGAGCGTGTTACAGGCGCGGGGAAGAGGCATTGAACTGGAAGAGGTCACGGGGAGAGTTTTAAAAAGGTGTTATTTTTGACATTCGGGCGCAAGTGTGTTGGGAATGCATGAGTGAGGAGCGGTGGCAGGCTGTCAGGTGGAAGAGGAGGGGAAGGGAAGGAGGAAGGGAGGGAGGGAGGGAGGATGGTGGAAGGGCGGGAAGGTAGTAAAGCGTGGAAAGGAAAGAAAGGTG
>NC_087153.1:3312500-3322500 GCF_035594125.1 Scylla paramamosain
GATTTTTTTTTCGGCCTTTCAGTGGAGACGTGATGGTTGGAGATGGGTAGAAATGGGTAAAATAGTGAAGGAATAAAAGATAATGTTTTTTCGGGCCTACAATGAAAATCAACCTTATTTATTAGTCTTTAAGAGTCGTATTGCTTTGTCTGATCTTGAAGCCTCACACAGCTGATCAGCCGCGTCTTTGCTGTGTCCAGTTATTATTTACCACTGAAGAGAAAGATAAGCAAAGAAATGTTTCGATAAATAAATAGATTAACTCACTTATAGAGGGCGAGCTTTAAAGTTAATGATGTTGACACCTGGAACAGCGCTACCTAGACACACACACACACACACACACACACACACACACACACACACACACACACACACACACACACACACACACACACGCACACGAGCACGCGCACCAAGCCCCAGGCACATAGCACGAAGACAGAAAAATAATTACCGAGAGAGAGAGAGAGAGAGAGAGAGAGAGAGAGAGAGAGAGAGAGAGAGAGTTCAGAACCACAAACATCACACATTCATCTCTACCGCTCCCACCACCACCACCGTCACCACCACCACCACCACCATCACCACCACCACCACCACCGCCACACGTGCACCAGAGTACGTATCACACACTCCACATGACACCCATTTTACATTAGCTCTAACAAGATGAGGAACGGGCTGGTGGGGGAGAGATAGAGAGAGGAAGAGGAGCAGTGGGAGAGGAAGGGATTTGTCTGAGAGGGGAGGAAAAGAAAAAAAAGTTAATCCATCCTTATGCACTTCTCCCTTTCTTCGTTATCTATTGGTCCTTTTCGTCTTTCACTTCAATGCTTTCTTATCCTTTCTTTCCCCATTTCCTATTCGTCAGCTTAATTTTTTTCCTTTCGCTTATGTAAAAACTTCAGAATATAAGCAAAAGATCAAGAAGCCAGCAGGTCTACATGTACTGTATACTCATCTACATATCATCCCTATTCATAAATATATCTAATCTTTTAAAACTCTCTATTGACTCAGCACTAACAACATGACTGCTAAGTCTATTCAGATCATGTATCACTTTCTTTATCAGCCAATATCTTCCTAATTCCTTCATTCTTGCTTATCTTCTCTTCCTTCCTTTCTTTCTTTATTTTTGTTATGTTTCCCTTTCTGTCCACTCAGTCACCTTCACCTCGTCTGACTTTTTTACGTTCGATATCTTCTCATCATTTTATTTTTTTTCCTACTAAATCACTCTTTTTTTTCTCGTGCGTGTGTGTGTGTGTGTGTGTGTGTGTATGTGTGTGTTTCTTTGTTTTGTTTTGGTTTGGTTTTATTGTAATCTTCTCCTCCTCCTCCTCCTCCTCCTCCTCATCTTCCTACTCCTCCTCCCAGCGTCCCTGCCTACCCTGAGCCAGCAGCCGCCGTGGTGTCACTGGACTGGGTGTGGCGGGTTCAGCTTTTAGTTTACTTAATTATTTAGCTGTTTTGCAGGTGGTAATTCAACGTGGTATCCTGGGTCATCTTTTTTCCTTATTTCTCTCTCTCTCTCTCTCTCTCTCTCTCTCTCTCTCTCTCTCTCTCTCTCTCTCTCTCTCTCTCTCTCTCTCTCTCTCTCTCTCTTTTACTTTATGTTTTATATGGCTATCTAATTAGACTATTTGAGAAAATCTTATTAATTTTTTTGCGTGTTTTTTTTTTTGTCATTTTTTTTCCGGATGTTAGATAATTTATTGGTTTCAACTTATTGTGTTATGAGATGGTTAAAAATACATATATACTCTCATTGTTTCATTCGTTCTCTGATTTTTTTTCCCATTACGGAACTTTCTTTTCTGAGATTATGTTGCCTTGAAATTGTTTAACATATTATATGGCTCATGTGAAGACAATATGTATTATATAATCTTCCCCCATTTCTCATCCTCCTCTCTCTCTCTCTCTCTCTCTCTCTCTCTCTCTCTCTCTCTCTCTCTCTCTCTCTCTCTCTTTCTCTCTCTCTTTACACACACAAACTACAGACAGCAACATCTTTACAGAGAGAGAGAGAGAGAGAGAGAGAGAGAGAGAGAGAGAGAGAGAGAGAGAGAGAGAGAGAGAGAGAGAGAGAGAGAGAGAGAGAGAGAGAGAGAGAGAGAGAGAGAGTGGGTCGTGTTCCTCCCCGGTAGCAGCGTCACACACACGCCTCATAAATTCCCCAGGAGAGGGTTGTGTTGCAGCTTACGGAGGTCGTGAATGATTGCAAGGGGAGGTGGCGGTGGCCGTGCGGGGCTGCTTCCCTTGGCGTCCTGGGAAAGGGGCGAAAGAGAGAGAGGGAGACAGACAGTGAGGCGATTGGGACTCTTTCATCTACATAAAATCAGATCTGCTTCGCTGGTCGGAAGGCGATTTTGGTGTGAATGCACGAGAGTAGTGATATATTTTTTTACAATTGACGATACTTTTTGACTATCCATACGTACTGCAGTGTCTGTTATTGATATATTTTTTTCTTGGTTGTTGTTTTCCAGTTTTTTTTTTTTTTTTACTCTTCCTGGTGTGTTTTCTCATGTGTATTATTTTTTTTTTGATCCGCTATACAGTAACTCATGGAAAAGTGTGTGTGTGTGCTTCGACATATGAGGGGTTAATTAGTCGTTAAATATCGTACAAGTAATTAATATCAGGTGATAATGATGGCTTCTCCAGCTATCCAATGCAAGACGAAATCCCTCCTTCTCTCTCTCTCTCTCTCTCTCTCTCTCTCTCTCTCTCTCTCTCTCTGTCGAAATCTTATTGGGTGACCTCAAAACGCCTCCCTCGTTGCTCACTGGCATTAACTTACGTAGATTTCACGTGTCGGAGGCCGAGAACTTCCGGCGAGTGAGCAAGCCACATATTGCCAAGATCATGGAAACAAGTCCTGGGAAAGAGTGTGCGTGACGCGTAACGCAGCGAGGTGTGCTTCGGTGAGGTGTACACGATATCACAATAAAAACAGGAATTCGCTGTATTACACAAATGGAGCACAGTTGTAAAGTTAGTGTAGAAAAATACTGCCACACTAAACAAGTATTGCTTTCTGTACAAATACCTATAAATAAACACACAAACACACACACTCACACACACACACACACACACACAAACACACACACACACACATACACACTATTTCCATTCGTTCTTCCTCGTGTGATCAAGTTCTCTACAGGCACCCACTGCTCTTTCCTCTCCGCTCTTCATTCCATCCATCCATCCATCCGTCTGTTCCTCTCCCTCTCTTCTTCTCCCTCTCGCACCGCGTCGGCTGGAAAACAACGTCCCACTCCTCCAAACAAAGCGTCTGACTGCAAGCGGGGAAAAACATCTACAAAATTCGAGCGTGTAGGTTAACGAAGTCCGGCTCAGTGAGGAAGGAAAAAGAAAGAGAAAGAAATAAAAGAAAGGTCGGTTTTTCTCTCATGCATTTCACACAGCGCGCCCTAAAACACAAGCGAAAGGCGGAGAAGGCCCAGAAATGATAAAGGCTGGGACAATATGTGTCGGGAAAAATGCAGTAGTGAATGATGCAAGGAATATGTAAACACGGTGTCGCGGGGCCCAGGACAGAGGCAGGAACTCCGGCGACAAGCACCGCCGCACCGCTCTGCTCAAAATATTTTATTATTTGTAGATTATGCGTGTCCGAATGTGTCCGCATGCATAGCTATGCAGAGAACAGTGTGTGTGGTTATTGCGTGCGTGTTACTCCGATGGGGGCTTTTTGTGAGTGTTGCAGGCGGGCTGGCAGACGGCAGGCGGCGGCTGCCCCGAAGCCGGCTGTTGGAGGGGATTTGTCGTGCTGTGTGTTGCTGTAAATCACTCTAGGGTGAAATTTTAAAACTACGTTTGTTAATTCATTATTTTGTAATTGTGAGCAAGAGCAAAACATGGTGTATATTATTATACAGTAAATAATGCATTAAAGGCCTGCCAGCCAGGGGGAAAATAGCGAGGCACTGCTGTTGGGCTGGCGGTGGACACGAACGCACACACATACGCACGCACGCACGCACGCACGCACGCACGCACGCACTGCACGACTCCCTCCATACCAACAGAGGCGCACACATGTGCAATATACATCTACATAAACCTTCACCGGGGAAGTTCAAACCGAAATCTACAATGTTCTCATATTCGCAAAAATATATTTACGCGTCTTTTCATATCCTACAGACTGTTTTCATGCAGTATACGCTTTACTAAAAATTCTGGTTTGTAAAATCGTCCCGCTGAGGTTACCGTGACTCGCAGTATTCTCACGTAATACGACTTTCAGCAAGGTGTGTAATGCACTGTGACAGCCTGGAGCATTGCCACACCCAAGCATACACTGCCTCGAAGCGCTCATGAAATGATGATGAAATAACCTTTTATTACGCGACAAGCAACGCGGCAGTAAGTCTTGGCGACAGCAGCGTCTGACTCTTCATAAATTACTGGCCAATTAAATGGTTAAAATCGTAAATTATACCCGTCGCTCCCACTCCTTCCGTTCCACGTACTCGGTTGTATTCATTTGCCAGCCAGACCAACCACGCCCTGGCCACACCACGCCCTGCCCTCCACGACCTCCTGCTTTAGTGAAAATATAATTTCGTAGACTTCAAGTGAAAATGAATACTACCACTTAAAAAAAGAAAAAAAAAGAAAAAATCGAATAACATAACATTGTAACTCACACACATTTTGTATCTGTTTCTTCGCTTTAAAAAGAGTACGTGTGTGTGTGTGTGTGTGTGTGTGTGTGTGTGTGTGTGTGTGTCCTGCATGTAGAGAGACGAGTTTCGCAAGTGTCATAAAACGAAAACATTTGAATTCTCTCAGCTCATTTTTTTTTTTTTTTTGTCCCCCCTTAACAACTCTTCTTCCTCGCTCCCCCACACATGCACGTCACCACACACACACACACACACACAGTACGCCATCACCAACACCAGCTCCTTCCCCCTCACCCTCCCCACAGTCATAACAGCCCCGCAGGTACTCGGGCATCACTCACACCTGTACGGCATGACAGCTATTTACTAATTGGCACTTCAGCTCCCATTGCGACCAGACATAAACACAGTAACGCCGCCACATCCTGTTTTGCTAAGCTACATGGGTACATCACCGTCACCTTCATATTCTCTCTCTCTCTCTCTCTCTCTCTCTCTCTCTCTCTCTCTCTCTCTCTCTCTCTCAGCATTTCTCCCGTAGAATCAAGACAGAACTTAGTTGTGACACGATAACCAACGTTCTCATAACTCCCAAATCACACACACATTCTGATCCAACCTCCATTTCACCTTCACGCCCACACCTATGCCTGCGTGCTTTCTTTTATACGCCCTACTCGTAGTCCACCCTGACGTCCCCGACCAGATTCACACCCCTCGTGCCCACATATACACCCCCACCCCCACACGAGCGAGCACACCCGCCTCGTCTAGACGCAGGGGCAAGCAAAACTCCTCCCCCGTGTTGACTTTCCACATTGCTGTATATTTGAAGGACCAACGCTAACTTGGCCTCTTTCACGGTCCCCCTGGCGCCTCCCTCCTCCAGTGAAAAAGCCAAACAAACACTGCTCATCGCTGACGCCATCTCACAACAACACCCGACGCACCTGCCACGTGAGGGTACGAGTCTAGTACGAGCCTATCACGTGGTGTTCAGTGGCGATTTGTAGGTACTGCGATTGCTTTTCATGTTATTATGCTGTGGTTTAAGATTCCTTTTATTCAGTCAGGCTGTTAGTGCTGCTTATAGAATGCTTGTAATATGCCAGTAAGCTGTACACTCCGCTAATGCTTAAGCTTTCGTTATGTATGGTTGAGAAGTATCCATAGTTATCACAGTAATTTTTCACACAGTTTTGTTTTTTCTTTATAACAAGACATTCATTACTTCCCAGGGCTTTTCAGTTCTAATTGCTATGCTTGTTTCTGTGTATGTGTAGAGGGAGAAGAGTAGTTAAGGAAGTACATAGTGTTCCTTGTTGAGCAATGCGTGTTCTTGTTAGTCTTTCCTCTAATACGTGCAATACATCTAACACATCACGTCACATTTGCATGGCCTCCGTCATCTGTCGTTGTCATTTCAATGTGAGTAGACGATACACGAGAGAGAGAGAGAGAGAGAGAGAGAGAGAGAGAGAGAGAGAGAGAGAGAGAGAGAGAGAGAGAGAGGCCACCTAAACGTATTTTTCGATTCTCCTCTTTCCTCCTCCCCTCACGCTCCTATCCTCCTCGCACCTCACGCCCGTAAATCCACCACTTCTGCCCCCACGCCGCAAACCACACGTTTTCGCACATCCTTATCCCCCACGCCCTTCTCCACTCCTAACTTATCCCTAAACATACACACACACACACACACACACACACACACACACACACACACACACACACACACACACAAGGTCTCTCCCTCCTCTCCTTTCCTCCTCTCTCCTCTCCTCTTCTTACGCTGCTCTCCCCCATCCTTCCCCTTTTCCTTTCCTTCAAGATGAACACCGCAACAGTTATCTGGCGGAAGCAGAACAAAACAAGCGAAGGGAAAGAGCGGGAAAGAATGGGAGGGGGACGGGGAGGGGGAGGGGGAGGAGGAGGAAGAGGAGAAGGAGGAGGAGGAGGAGGAGGAGGAGGAGGAGGAGGAGGGAAAGATAATGCATTTCTGGCATAAGTCACGCAAACGGACGCATGAGCATTCGACTTCTAAAAGGAGAGAGAGAGAGAGAGAGAGAGAGAGAGAGAGAGAGAGAGAGAGAGAGAGAGAGAGAGAGAGAGAGAGAGCGGTAATGTGTTGATGTCTCATTTTGGGAGGTAAATTAGAGATGTGTTTTATGAGTTCGTAAACGTGGGTGTCATAGGGCGTGCAAAGGGGCGTGGCGGTGGTGCAGGAGGAGGAGAAGGAGGAGGAGGAGGAGGAGGAGGAGGGGGAGGAGGAGGAGGCGGAGGAGGCGAAGGAGGATTAGTTTTTGTTATTGTTGATGCATGAGAAGAAGATAAAGAAGATAAAGAAGAAGAAGAAAAAGAAGAAGAAGAAGAAGAAGAAGAAGAAGAAGAAGAAGAAGAAGAAGAAGAAGAAGAAGAAGAAGAAGAAAGAAAGAAAAAGAAAACGGAGAAGCAGCAAAAAAAAAAAAAAAGCACCGCCAGTAACGAAAAAAAAAAAAGGAACAAAAAAACATCCCCTAAAAAAAAAAAGGGAGCAGGGATAAGAAGATAAGCCTTCACGCAGCGTATGAAGCAAGGCGCAGGGGGAAAAAATGATTAAAGCAGATGAATTTGAACATACGTGGGGAAAAGAGGGAAAGAGAAGGAGGAGAAGGAGGAGGAGGAGGAGGAGGAGGAGGAGGAGGAGGAGGAAAATTCTCTCTCTCTCTCTCTCTCTCTCTCTCTCTCTCTCTCTCTCTCTCTCTCTCTCTCTCTCTCTCTCTCTCTCTCTCTCTCTCTCTCTCTCCAAGGAAGCTGGGCGGATCCTCCTTGTCCCTCTCACTATGTCACTCCACACCTACTCTCACTGTTCGCCAGCTGCCGGCACGCTCCTCACGCTCCTCCTGCTGCGCGCTGGTCAATATAGGCGCAATATCGATCACAAGTCACTCAATAGGTCGATTGTTTTAAAGACGACAACAGCAAACAAACAATGGGTGCAATGAGGAGGAGTTGTCATTATTGCTATTATTACTATTGTTTTGTTTTTTATCTGGTTATGGAAAAAGGTTAGTTACTCCGGTGTGTAACTTAATGATAGTGAAGATTGATGGATTTACGTAGTGTCAATATGTCTTTAGAAATAGGCATCTTTCTTCACTTCTATGCCTCCCCCAAGCCTCCTTCCTCTTCCTGCCCTTCTCTTCTCCGGTGTTTCCGCTTCGTAGTGCAGGAGGCGGGGCGGCACGTGGCGGGGTGACGGGGCCAGCAGGGTGCGAGGCGTGAAGAACTGGAGGCCTAAAATGTTCTTGCTCCTCCTCTTCCTCCTTCTGCTGTTGCCCCTTGTGATGATAACGCTCGCTCATCCCTCCCCCACGACGCAGGTGCACGGCAAGTTTGCACATTTCAGGGATGAATGTATGTTGAACTAAAATTATGTGAAGTGTTCGAAGTTAAATGTGTGTGTGTGTGTGTGTGTGTGTGTGTGTGTGTGTGTGTGTGTGTGTGTGTGTGTGTGTGTGTGTGTGTGTGTGTGTGTGTGCGTGTGTGTGTCTGTGTGCGGGTGAGAGAGAGAGAGTGTGTGTGAGAGAGAGAGAGAGAGAGAGAGAGAGAGAGAGAGAGAGAGAGAGAGATAAAGTGTGTGTGTGTGTGTGTGTGTGTGTGTGTGTGTGTGACGAGGTGGACAGCGTCATCTGAAGCACCGGTTAGTTATTCATCGACTGCTACAATTCTCGCTGCACCACAGAAGATCGAAACAGCCTGAAAAGTACTCGATTCAGAGAAATCAAAACTTAACTCAACCGTATGGAAGGATCTAGTCTTATGCTCATAGAAGTAAATTTACATAATACAAATATAACAACAACAACAACATATATTTGTCACATGAAACATTGTGGCATTACTGGCGAAAAATACTGAAAATTCATGCGCGGCTGTCCATCACGTAAGCCAGTTTTGACGAGGACAACTCTGGTGCGGAAATGCGCTCCACTGCCATAGGTATTGGATAATTAGGCGATACTGGGACGCATACCAAGTGGGCAGCAAGACAGACAATGGACACAGTAAGTGACCCTAAGTACTCCGAGATACTTGAGCAACGATTAAACAATAACTAGTGAACCTACGAAGGCCACGGAATGCGCAGAGCTAATGATGAGTGGACGGAGTATTGCTTATTGAGGAACGGGATGCCAAACCAAGACAGAAAACGTGATGAGGAGACGGAATCAGAAAACTCGCCCGAGGGGATGGAGGGAAGGAGGGAGGGGGCAGGGACACGTTCTCGGAAACGGATGGAAATGCTGATGCTGGATATATAAAACTGCCGCGTTAAAAAGGCTGATGCGAAAAGTAGTCATCACATTTGTGCGACGCATCCTCGTGCCGCTCCATCCACGGCCTAAAAAGAATTAAAGAGTGGGAGTGGCAATGATAAAATTTGTGCCTAAGCCTCTCTTTTTCTTGGGTAAATAGAGGGTAATGGTTGGGGCGGCGCGTCACGGCGGCACAACAGTCGCAGCCTAATGTCAGCCGTGGACGAGGCGCGCGCCGCCCTTCAGCTGTGTAACGTAACGACCGCATTACCGCGCTTTCACGAGGACGCGGCCATTATGCTCACCATTTTTAGGAGAGACTTTTCTAGGCATTTCATGAGCCCCAAAAATTGTACACGGTGTAGGAGAGTGAACGTTTATAAGTGAGGGTCGTCCACACTCACGGCACGAGTGTTATTAGTGCTTCCGCTAAAAACGCTCCATTTTATACACAAAAATAACGGAACGTAAATGACCAGGTTCTTTTCTGAAAAATCGTCGAATAAATAACGAAAGGTGGCCGCGTTTATGACTAAACATGAACGTGTTTTGATCAATCCCAGCACGCCGGCTGTACACATTTCCAAGACTGCGCGTTCTGTCTGGTGCATCAATACGTCTTTTTTTCCTACCTGTCTCCTTTACTTGGTCTCACCACAACACTTGTCTTCCTCCGTTTCCTTGGCTTGGTCTGGATCATGTTCTGAAACACTTCTGTCCACAGTTTTATTACTTTTACTTTCAAAAGACTAGTGACTTTTAAGACTAGTGACAGACAGACAAAATTTCTACATTATCAACGGAAGAAACACTCTTAGGAACATGGTTAATCATCTCTGTGGCCTTTGGAAATAGTGATGGTGAGAAAGCAAAGCGTTTTTGAATAAAGGCCTAGAAATGACGAAATATTTACATTCCTGACGAGAAACAATTGCCAAAAAAGAATCATGAGTGTCCTATCCAACATGTTGTTCAGGGAGTGTAATGCGTCGCTGTGCCCATAACTCACCGCTGGCCTGCTTGTCCGGC
>NC_087153.1:3327500-3340000 GCF_035594125.1 Scylla paramamosain
CCTCTCCTCTCTTCTCTTCCTCCTGGTCCACTTCACCCGGGCGCGACACACACATACACACACACACACACACACACACACACACACACACATACAACGACGGTCCTTTCAACAACAAAGAAAATATTTGTAGGATCTGAAGAGATGTGAAGGGACATTACCATCTCTCTCTCTCTCTCTCTCTCTCTCTCTCTCTCTCTCTCTCTCTCTCTCTCTCTCTCTCTCTCTCTCCTCGTTCTCGTCCTCTTCCTGCTACTCCTCCTTTTCCTTGCCTTTCTTCTCTTCCTCTCCTTGTCTTCCTCTTCATCTTCCTCATTATCATTATTATCGTTCATAGTCCTACTCTTCTTTGCCCTTTCATCATCTTCGTTATCCTTATTTTCTTCATTCACTTTGTTCTTTGACCTTCGTCTTCCATGTCATAATTTTTCTCGTTCTTTACTTTGCTTTTCCTTTCTCATTACCAGCACCACCATCATCATCATTTCATAGGTCATAATCCTCCATCTATATTGTGTTTTCATCTTGTTCTGTTTCCATTCATTCTCTTCTTTCTTTCTTCTATCTTTTAGCAATCATTCTCCTTGTCATTATAACTCATAATTCTCATTCTATATAGTCGTCTCGTATTATTCTGCATCTCCTCTTTATCTTTTTCCATGCCTCTTCCTTGATGCAGTCATTCTCATCATCTGTAAGTTTTCTCCTCCTCGTCCTCGCCCTCCTGCTGGCTGCGCTCTCTGGCTCATTAATATACCTGAGAAGCGAGAGGTGAGGAGGCGCGTCCCTCGCTCTCAAGTAATGAATCGCGTGCATGAGGTGTAAACAAACTGTCACTGGAAGATCCGCCGCCAGAAAAGCAGCGCATAAAAGAGTGTGATTAATCTCCATTTGAACCTCGTGCTCATATTTCACGCTTTGGGGGAAAATGTGAAATCAAAGCAATTAGTTTGGCTTCTGAAAAATCTAATCGTAATACGGAGGCAAAAGTATCCAGATATGCACTTTTTATTTGTCACTCAGGTGCGCGAAATTAAAGCAAACTTATATTTTGTAAACTAAAACACTAAAATACCAGAAGACTTCACGATACATTGAACTATAAGATAAACAAATGGGGAGAAAAAAAACTAGCCTTCTTGTGGATGGAAAAACAAGAAAGCAGAAAAGAGCAAGACACATTCCAGCGTTAAGACAGGATGACCAAGTGACTGGCGGAGGAAGGAGACAAACAACAAAACACTGCAGAACAAGAACAAGAAGAACCACAACTTTACATGCGACACCACGACCCTGGGAAAGGAAAAGCAGGAAGAGGAGAAGAAGGCGGAGAAAGAACAAGAGGAGGGAGGAGACATAGAAAGAGGAGGAGGAGGAAGAGGAGTAAGGAGAGAGGCCAGGACGAGAAAAACAAAGCAGGCCATTTGAGGCGCACGTTCACATCCCCCAGACAAACACTCTCAACAGCCTCGTCGTCGTCTCTTCAAAATACTCGAGACCCATTTTCCCCACGAGATGAATGGCTGCCCGACACAGTAGGATCTAATATGCTAATGTCCCCCATTTAATTAATTGATGAGCAGACATTGAGCTTAAGTGGCATTTTGAGCTCTTTGCGTTGCCCCACAATGTGAAATCGATACCTGTTAAGAGCAAGGCAACGGAGGAAGAGGCAAGGAGGAGGAGGAGGAGGAGAAGGAGGTGGAGGACGACGCTACAAGGAGGAGGTGGAGAGGAAGGGTGTTGTCCGTTTAGATACTCGACGACGTTCTTTATTGGTGACAGTAAAACCCGACGCTCCCTCGCCGACACGGAAAAAATGGCCAGCGACAGAAATTAGACGACATAAGGAACACACGAGATTTAGAGAATGCAGGGGAGGCGCGGGAGGGAGGGAGGGAGAGATGGAGGGAAGGCGTGGGTAGGGAAGATGTGCGAAGGAGGAGATGGAAGAGGAGTAGGAGGAGATGGAGTTCGGATAGGTGATGGAAGAGGAGATAGACGAAGACGAACTGCCACGAACGGAAAAAGAGGATAAATAGAGGAATAGGAAGAAGAGGAGGATGAGGATGAGATGGTGGAGGTGGTGGAGGCTGAGGGAGCGAAAGAAAGGGACAGACAGTACACAAGCAACAGTAGAGAAAGAGAGTGAGCGACTTGACGTGAGAGAGAAAATACAGACTAACACCTGTGATACTACGAATTAGCGAGGATACAGTAATACAATAATGACAGAAGTGTTAGCAGTAATGGTGGTGATTGATAGTGGTAGTAAGGATGGTAGCTACTGAAGTATAATAGTAACAATGATCACTATTGTAAGAGTAGTATGTGTAAGTAGCAAAGGAAATAATGTAGTTAAGAACGATATTCTGAATAATTTCTGCGCCGCACCTACACGATATTCAAAAGGCTCTGGTTGAAATTACACAGGTTTTATTTTATTTTTTTTATGGTTCTAAAGACAGATTAACAACATTTCTACAATATCAACAGGAGAAGCACTCTTGAGAACCCAGCTAATTACCTCTGTGGCCTTTCAAAGTAGTAGTGATGAGAGAGCAAAGCGTCTCAGAATAAGCCTAAGTGTGGTGGAGGCGATCACGGGGATAGCAGTAACTGAGTGTGAGGGCACCAGTATTGATACACTGGTGCTCTGACCACTAAGGTACGAGGCAAGTAGTGGAGGAATGAGCTACAGGAGGGTAATGTGATGCAAGGCGCGGCTCACCACACACAGTGATCCGCCTTGACGCACTGACACACCTCGCGAGGCACCTGGCCTGCCCACCTGTCCTCCCGACCACATGTCCGCCTACCTGCTGCTGCTGGTGTCCCTCACTAGGTAAGCACGCCGCACACCTCACCCACTCCACTCGCTTCTTCCTCCCAAACCACTTTCTTTACTTAACATTAATGGATCCACTGCTTTCCTTGATATGTTTGTACTTTTCTGTTCATTGCTGTATTATCCAATAACTTCGATGCTTTAAATCAATCAATAATTTCAATACGACGTTTTACTTATTCCTTACCTGACTTTATTTATCTATTTATCTATTTTCGATTAATTTGTTTTGTTTTTCAGAAGCATATTTAAGCGTCAAATTCTTGAGTTAGGCAGCATATCACACCACTGTGCACTTGCATAAACAAAAGAAGAAAAAATGTGCCATGCCCTGCAAAACCATGTGAAGTAAAAGTTTAACCCTTTAATCAAGCAATACTGAAGCCTGACACCTACAATGACCCAACTTGAAACTGAATGATAATAGTTGCTTTTATAGCAGAGAGAGAGAGAGAGAGAGAGAGAGAGAGAGAGAGAGAGAGAGAGAGAGAGAGAGAGAGAGAGAGAGAGAGAGAGAGAGAGAGAGAAACTCTGAAACACTTAAGGCAGACAGACGGACAAACAAACAGAGAAACACAGATAGAAACATATAAACACATGGGCAGAGAGACGGACACACACACACACACACACACACACACACACACACACACACACACATACACACAGACACACACACACACACACACACACACACACACACACACACACACAGACACAGACAGACAGACAGACAGACAGAAAACAAGACTATAAATAAAGAACCATAAAATATAAACCTTGCAATAAGAACCCTAAAAAAAAAATAAAATAAAAAAAATCCTTTCATTATGGCAGTGGAGAGGTGACGTGGCGCGCTATTAATATGGACACCTGTGTTTCCCTGTTAATTGCAGCAACACCAAAAACCATTCCAAGTGCACGAAAGAAGAATGTAGATGAGAGTTAAGCCGGCCACCATCCCCACCCCCCCTTATTCTGGTCCATAATGAGGCGGAGGCGGAGGGCATTATAAGGGAAAATGTAGCTGAGCGGGGTGACTCATACAAAACCCGGCCGGCCAGGTGCTCCCCGCGTCATCTAACACTGCTTCTCTCTCTCTCTCTCTCTCTCTCTCTCTCTCTCTCTCTCTCTCTCTCTGATGCGCACGGTTCGTAACTTTGGAGATAATTGCGGGCTCAGAGGAAGACATTGAGCTCGTGGTCTCTGCTTCCCTTCATGTACCGCGACGCCCTTTTTTTGTCTTCCATCTTTTTCATGATTTTTTTTTTTTTTTTTTGCCCGCTTGTCAGGCGCTGCTGCTTTTTGCGACCTTTTGAGAGCAGCGATTTTTTTTTTTCTGATTCTCTGGTTCTGCTTCTTCTCGCAGACTTTAGTGTGAGGATTATCGATTTATTTTCTGGTAACTTCGGTTCGTTGGTTTATTCCGTTTTCTTTTTCTCTCTTTTCGTGATTATCGAAAGAAAAGTGCTCATAATCCTTAATTGTTTTTATGAGTTTTGTTCTTAACGTTCATGTCATTTGCATCTCCGCTTCCGATTGTTATTTCAGGGACAGAAGAAAATTTTTCCTCCCTCTTTTACAGCGACATCGATTTATTATTTACATTTTTGAATTGGCATTAAAAAGAGACGATTGATTTTTTTTTTTTTCCATGTATGCTGTTACAACAAAAGATTTTAGTTTTAAGTAAAAAAGAATTCAAGATTTCTCCCACGTCGACATCCTAAAGCTGAATTTTTTCTATTTTTACTTAGGCACGAAAACAAGCTCTCTCTCTCTCTCTCTCTCTCTCTCTCTCTCTCTCTCTCTCTCTCTCTCTCTCTCTCTCTCTCTCTCACCCACCCACACACACACACACACACACACACACACACACACACACACCAATCATCCAAAGGTGAACTATTTTGGCGTGGCGTGATTATGGCGGCGGCGGGGCAACTCTCTGGGTGTCATTGCGTCAGTCTGTTCAGTGTGTATGGAAGTGACAGTCCTGGTATCAGTGTCTGTCCTACGTTGTGACGGAGGTACAGAGGCCACCTGCCTCACCCTCACCTTCACCCTCCTCACCCTCACAACCATCACCACGACACTACCCATTCACCAGTCATAACTATTTCATAACTAACAAAAGCATTACGACTACTACCAAAAGAACTATTATCACGTACTAACTTACTACTACAATCATCATGTAACTATTCACAGTCACCACTCGAGAGCTATTTCACACCTACCACCACTGCCAGCACCACCATCACAGCAAGCATAAGATTACTATAGCTATCTAAATTACATCAGCATCATCTCACTCACCACCTTCACCACCACAATCACCACTTCACAACTACAAGTACTAGCATCACCACCAGCACAAGTAGCACCACGAAAGAATCATCACTACCTAAAAGTTATCACCATCATCTCACTCACCACCACCACTACCACCACCACCGCCACTACCACCCCTGCCGCCAGACGCTCGGTAACACAAAATTATAGGATGTTGTTGGCTCACATCTGGCGGCAAACATCACACCTCATCTTCTTTGGTACCATCCGCTAGGCACAAAAATATCATGGCTGTCTCCTCCTACCTCCTTCTCCTACCTGAGTCCGCCAGGTAACCAAAGGAAGGGGATAGGAAGGGGTGAGTGAGCCTCCCATCCTCCCAACCCTCCTATTCCTCATTCTCTGCTCCCATCCCTGTCTTCTCCCACACCCCATCCATCACGGTAAGTGGGGGGAAGGGGATGAGGTGGGAGCGGGACTGGCGTATAATAAGGTGTTGTTAAGCTTACTTATGCCTGGTGGGAATGGGTTAATGGTGTTAATATTTGTTTTAAGGTGAATAATGAGGGAAGTTTTGTGGCAGTGGTGGTGGTGGTGGTGGTGGTGGTGGTGGTGGGTGATATGAAAGTTCTCCCTCCCATCCTCCTTATTTATATTCGTGTAGGGAAGAGATGCCATTATATGTACAGCAGATGAGGAGGGTGAGTGACACTCTGGCGCCGCAGCAACAGGGTCATATTGCACAGCTGATGAGGTGACGGTGGGAAGTTGAAAATGTGACGTTAGCTTAAGCTGAACCTCAAGTCACTGATTACTGTCCCGCCTTCATGAGTTAAATCGCATATCGTTGGTCATGTGCGCGAACAATAAGTGGGTGTACTTCAGGTGTGGGTGCATGACTTTGCTTTGTGACACCTAACACCTATTCCTAACTGTGGTTATAATATTTGTCGATTTCACCAATGAAATTTTGCTTGCCCGTCAGTTCTAAATCTGGCGCACAAGAGTCCTCAAAAGCTGCGCATATCTGTCAGCTTCAGGCTTCCTTGGATTCAGTCTGACGACCTTTAGGGTTTTCTTTTTGTTCCTCGTCATTGACCGCGACTCTCGTCCATCATACTTTTTCTTCCCTCATCATGACATGCAGCACCTCGTATTATAAAATTCCACGGTGTTGTTTTCTTTGATGACCTGACTGTTTGTAAGTGATGAAATTTTACCTTATTTGTTATCACTTTCATATACATTTAGTTTTATTTACTATTTTCAGATGAACTGGGGAAAAAAAAATAATAAAAAAACGTAAAATAAAAACTCCCACACGAACACTGTCATTGTCACCAGCACAAGGACGTCCCCTCGCACTGCCTCATCTACACATAGACTAGTTCAACGGCCAGAACATTCAACTTTGCCTAAGTACTATAATTTCCAGTTTCCAGATCCTCCAAACATGTCCTTGTAAAGTACCACAACCACCGTCACCGGGTAGCCTTACACCATCCACGCTTGTTCTTCCAGACGTCCTTAAACTCCTTCACCGTTCGCGGACTGACGTCACCTCATTGGGCGTCATCACATGCCTCGGTGCCCCTTTCCCACACCTCTGCCCACCGATCCCTCAAGGCCTCGGTGGTGTGTGTTTGGGTTAAGGTTCGTCTTGGCTCCAGATGCCGTGGTTAGGTCGTCACGGAGGCGTGTTCTGACCTTGTCGTAGAAGGGGCTGTGTGAGGGAGGCCCCGGATCGCGCGGTGGCGTGGCCATTCGCCCTCCTGTGGCTAAAACACGACCTGTAATTAAGATGACTGAGGCGGGCGTGACTCGAGGTGTGGGAATCTCCGAGTGTCGGCTTGTCTGTTACGAACCACTTCCGGGAGGAGCGGGTCAAAAAAGTTCCTCATAAAACTAGTACACATGACAAATGAGTACAAACTGAGGCGTCCGTGTACATCATTGTTAGTCTTGACGGTAGCTCATTCTCATGTCCGTAGTTTCGTTGTAAATGAAAACATGTTGCTCGGGAAAAACGGTCAGAAGAAGGAGGCGGAGAAGAAGAGGAAGAGAAGAAGAAGAAGAAGAAGAAGAAGAAGAAGAAGAAGAAGAAGAAGAAGAAGAAGAAGAAGACGAACAACAACAACAACAACAACGACAAAAACAACAACAACAACAACAACAACAACGACAAAAACTACAACAACAACAACAACAACAACAACAACAACAACAACAACAACAACAACAACAACAACAACAACAACAACAACAACAACAACAATGAGATCAAGAAGAAGAAAGTGACAGTCATGAAAAAAAAAAAAAATTTATCTTTCATCTGAGGAACATCAAGTCTAGAAATAAGGAACCAGTTGATGTAGCATGCACTGATGGTGTATAGGTCGTGCACACTTATATACTATAGAACATATAAATAGGGAATACATAAATACCACCAAAAGACTGTGATCCTGAATTGCGTGTTATGGCTTTTAGATACAAAATTTAGAGTTACAGAGTGTATGCTTGTTGCAATAATCACGTGAGGGAGCTAACGATATCAAGACAAGATATTGAGGGCCATAACAGGAACACAGAGAGTTGGAGAGTAGTGAGCTGAAGAAATGACTGCACTGAAAGAGTAGGGAGGGGAGGGAGTGAAGAGACCCGAGATGGGAGCTGAAGATGAGGCTCACTAGGGGCACAACATTGTTCTGGATTGTGTAAGGAGGTAGCAATACTGGTTTCAGGCAGGAGGCTACCAGTACTGAGGTTCCCGGATGGAGCTGCTGATGCTGAAGCTACCGGTGCTGGAGGCTCGTGATAAGTGACCATAAGAAGAGGAGAGCAGCGCGGGCGGCCTGGAGGAGAGCAGCACCTGGTAATCATTATCTACAGGTTCGTTGCTGCTGCCGCCACCACCGCTTCCTCTTCGTGCGGCGGCCTCCCTACCTCTCTGCCTCTCCACCCCCTTACATACCTTTCTTCTCTCAGTGTCACTCTTTTTTCCTGTCTGTCTGGCTGTCTATCTGTCTGTCTGTTTCTGTGTGTTCTCCCTTCCCTCTCCTTGCCTCCTCTCCACTTCACCAAATGCCAATGTCTGTTCTTACCAGTTTAGCAAGAATTTGATCTAAAAAATACATAATTTTGCTCTCTGAAGCGATATTTTCGTCATAATTTTCCCAGGCAATCATTCGGCACGTGGTTTATCATGTTCCATTTTCATTTAATTCGTTCCAAGACATTAATGAAATATATTATTCGTTTTCAGTAATCTTTATCATGTCCTTCATTATCTCCTGCTTGGTTAAATTGTTGTTCACTACAAGTAAGTACCTCTAGCTAAGCATTGCCGTTGATGTATCACAACTAATTCAGTATAGTCACAATTCTCTTTGGCAAAGTTGGACAGAATACAAGATTCATGCAAAAGCAGATAAGGAAATTATATATATAAAAAAACAAACATCCAGTGTGCAGCTCAGCAAACATTCCGCCGCCGCGCCGCCCATGGCTAAGGTTACATCCACCGAGACAACTTGTAGCGATCCGCAGCGGCTAAATGACGCGCCAATACACTAGAGGCTCCCTTCGTTTACATTGCCTTAGTCATCTCTGAAACAAGCAGAACATTAGCATTACCCGAGCGACTATCATTGCTCAATGTGTTCTGTTATAAATCAACCAGCCCTTCAGCGAGGAAAGAATGAAGACAAGAAATTACACATTCTGTACTAAGATACGAGTACAAATGTCAATAATAACCAGGAGTGTAACACGCAGAGACTCTCCTCCCTGTTCTCTGAGACACACTCTCGGCTGTGTTTATGTGCTATTCCCGCTGACCACACGGGGCTGCTGCGGCCTCGACACGCCGCCGATGACTGTGATCAATAGTCGAAATTGGCACTCGTTGGTTCACAGCAATAAATCCGCCTTGCTGTGGTCTGTTTTGGCGGCAATTTCCTGATTGGGTAATAAAGACCGCCGGCATAATCTTGAGGGGGGAGTCTTGCCGGTGCTCACTCAGAACACCGCCCTCCTCCTCCTCCTCCTCCTCCTCCTCCTCCTCCTCCTCCTCCTCCTCCTCCTCCTCCTCCTCCTCCCCCTCCTCCTCACCTTCCACAGAAAGTGAAAATAAAAATGAGGAACCTTGAATAAGATGAAGGAAATATCGGCATTATTTTCACTTTTCCTGTGGTGTGTGGCGCAACGGAAAGATTAACGAGAATATGATTATTTTTCGGTGGGCAGGATGTTTGATTTGAAGTAATGCATTAAGTTTATGAATTATCACCCGTGAGGTGTCATTAAGGTGTGGCCAGGTGCGCCAGCCGCCTCCTGCCAGACACGCCCTTCCCGCCCTCTTCCTCCCCGCCGGTGCCGCCCTCACGCCCTTCATCCTCCGCGCGGCGCCTCCCACAAAACATCACTAACAGATTCTCACTCCGCCAATCTGAGGTGTGCCAGCCGCGTTTTCAGTTCCGGGAAACCAAGTCGTTCAAATTGCATCATTATCACCTAAAGTTATCTTCCGGGGGAGAGTTATTGCACCACCTGCCACACCTGGACGCACCGCACTCACGCACGCCGGGATGTAATTATTCGGCGTCACCTGCTCGCTCACTCCTGTGGGTGCTGCGGCAGGAGACGGGTGAAGGCAGGGTTGTGCAAGTGTGTGTTTAGTGCGTGGTGGTGCACCTTGGGTGAAAAAGGAAGGGTGACACAGCAGCATTGCCATGGCGGGTAGTGTGACAGGGAGTGCAAGGTCACCTACATCCAAGCAATTTTACTCTGTCCATATTACGAAATAGAGAAGGATTGTCGTAAATTTCTTTGTGAGCTTTTTTTTTTCATCTATTTTGTAGGGAGGTCAAGTGAAGAACTCACAACAAATCATGAGTTTTTGGGTCGTCATGGCTTTCTTCCTTATTCCCGTTACTAACAATCCTGCAGGGCACCATTCCCGCCCCCTACGCCCTTGGCTCCTCCCACTGCTGGCTTAGCACGCTGGTGGCAGGAGGCGGCTGTGGCGGGGGCGGTTGGTAATGATGGTAAAAACACACTGATAAACCGGTCAACATGGAGACGCAGATGCACACACCAGCCTCCTACACACTGACGTCCAACGCAGCTTACAATTTCACCCAACACTGAAACTAGACGAGTGAGAAAACAAAAACTGTATTGGATGTCGATTAAAAAGAAATTAGTAGAGTCTAAACAACCAGAACTCTATCAGTGCGTAAAAAGAAGAGAAAAGCATCATCTATCGCACAAAAAGAAAAAAAAAAAAAAAAACACTGGCTCGTCTCAATAATCCCGTCACCGTGAACACGATATTACGGTTGACTTGGACAAAGAAGAGCCAAGACAACACGAAATCCTAAACCTCCATTAATTAAATTCGTTCGTAAAGGTCTGGCTCAGTCATCAGGAACCAGAGCCGCTGGACTCCTCCCGTCTCCTCCTCTTCTGTGTTGATGCCGAGGCAGGAACGGATGGGACAGGCAGGAGGGACGGGAAGGGTCAGGCGGGAGGGACGGGGCATTGAGGACACTCTGGGACATCGGACACCTGCCGCCGGTGACAGTCTTCCGTAACCTAACGCTGCTTACTCTAATTGGTGTGGTCTTGCTTCCCTCTGCCTCTGCACACACTCCATGATGACTGTTTTGTAATGGCGATTATTATTATTATTATTATTATCACTCAGTTAATTAACAACTTAATTACTATTATCATCAACAACTTTACATGTACTGTACGTTTCGTTTTGGTATGGGGAGGTGTCAGTACTTTGTACAATCTCTGAAATCCTTATGTTGAGTTCCAAGTCAAATTTGAAATATATAAAAATAAATAAATAAATAAAAGCGAATAAACTCGATGGAGTATCTTCATTTCCTACCATTAGCTGTTCCTAGTGTGGCTTCTAAAACTACTAACTCTAAATCTGGCGTGTTTACCTCCTAAAACTGGTCTCAGGAACTGTATCCGATTTCTTCTATGTATAACTCGTGAATCCCATATGGTATAAAATGGTAACAGGATAGCAAAAGTTTTAATATGGTTATTGTTCTTAAAGACCAGTGGCGTTGTGTTACATACAACTTCAAGCCACACTCCACCAGTCCCGCCAAAATACAAGAATCAGACCAAACCACACCGCCAGAAATACAATACACGGATTGTGGCGGTGAGCAAACACAGGATGAAGCAAGAGGTACTTATTTCTCAAACGATTCGACTACCAGTCTTCGTTAGGGAGAATTCTCTCTGAGGAAGACTATTCGTCGAAACGTTAAGGAAATAAAGATACGCATCATCCTATGTTTTCAACAACCACTAGGCGCACACTTTGCCCAACGAACACAAAATCAAAGAGCAATTACGCAGCAAGAAATGTTACAATCACACACCATCATGCCACCAAACTGTCGCAATCACACCAGGTCATGTCGCCAAAACGTCACAAGCAACCAGATGGTAATGCCAAAACAGCGGAATCATATAACTACACACTATCAAAATATGACGATCACAAAACATCACAAAGCAAAAATAACAGAATCACACCAAACCACACCACCAAAACACCACAACTAGACCAAATCACGCCAAGGAATACATCACAATCAGACCACACCACGAGGGCACGACACCACACTCCACACGTTGCTACACCACAACATCACACCGTAGCAACACCAAACAGAGCTCAAGTGTGGGTAAACATTCCTGTGAGCGCGAGACTCTCAGAGGTGACTGAAGGGAAGCCCGGCACTTCGGCTTCTGGCCTCTCAAATCCTGAGTGCATCTTCATCATTATATTATTCCCTACTTATCCGGCCTTTGGGTTTCCTCCGTGACCCGAACTGACCAATAGCAATGGCAAGAGATGTTTATATTATTACTGACGGGGCTGAGAGTGTGAATGATGTGTGAATGAGTGTGTGGTGCTTTGTCTAAGCTAACCCCATGTCTGGTATATAGGTAGAAAATATGGATTTTTTTTTCTTTCAAGTATATAATCAGCTAATAGCAGCTCCAGATGATGCCTGATGCGATATTTATACTTCAGAGATCGTGACACTCTGCGGTAGTCGTCTGTGGTGTTAAATGTATAATTCTTATTGTAAAGTCATGCATCCCTCCGTCTGCTGCAGTGTTGCTGTTCACACTGCACAACCTTAACGCTGAGTATCCATCCCTTGTCTTGTCTTTTTGTTTCCTCTTTTCTCGTGTTGACTCCCGTCACGTTTGTCCTGATTCCGACTGATTAATGGGAAGATTATTCTAATAATTTGTTTCATTCACCTCATTACTATTATTATTGCTATCAGTGCTGTACTATTACTAC
>NC_087153.1:3342500-3360000 GCF_035594125.1 Scylla paramamosain
TAAGGTGAGTGTATTTACATTGACTCTTTCTTCTTGGTACTTTCATTCTCATGTAATCATCGTTTAGTTGTGTTCTCATAAAAAATAAATAAATAAATAAATAAATAAAAAAAAATGTACGGAGCTAATATTCACTACGCATAAAAAAATAATAATAATCTTAATGTAGGATGATTAATTGTAAAATTAAAATGTCTATATCATACTGTGTTTATTTTCTTCGTACTTTTCTTCTCACATTTCGTTTATCTATATTTTTCAAGAAAATTTGTACGCAATGGATCCCAAGACACGAACACTGAAGTGAGAGGAAGGAAATAAGGAAGAGATAATGAAGGGCTCGTTGCACGGCGCTCTTTTCCTCCCCTTCTTTAACATTCCTCGGGAGCTCCCAGGCCGGCGGGACAATATCAGACACGTCGAGGCCTCCTGCCAGACACTCACCAGACCCAATCATCACTAAATTGTGTCGACCAGGAGGCGGCCGACCCACTGCCATCCGGCCACCTCCAGGGGTCAGGAGGCCGCCCAAATAACGCCCTCCGCCCTGTTCCTACAATGTCCGGTAGTCCCTCTTCCTCCTGCTACGACATTAGCTGTAATACGCACAAACAACGCCCTCCACTGTGTGCTGAATTATACACAATGAATCTACAGCTTTGAACTACTAGCTCCCATCACGTGTAAAAACATGTAAAAAGAATCTTGAGGTTAGCTAAGTACATGAAGATCAAACCATATTCAAACACATTCCTAACCAAACTTCATCAGTAACACCCATTATCTTTCCAGAAATTTTTCCTTAAACTCTTCTCCCTTCCAAGCACTTCCCATTATCACGTGCAGAAACATAGAACATGGATCTAAGTTAGGCACACGTACAGTAAAAGGTGAGTCTCAACCTATATATTTAAGCATAATTCTTGATTCTACTTTATCAGAAACACTCAACATCTCTCAAAAAAAAACTATTTCTTTAACTCATCTCTCCCTCCCAGACAGAACCCACCGCTCGGCAGCACCTCGCACACCACGCCCACTCCCGCCAGTCCTGCAACCAGCCACCGCCCAATGCTGTGATCAAAACAGATTCTACCATTTTGCAGAATAAACAGAGAAGCATGGAGACACGGGACTTGCCTTCATGCGGGAGAGTCAAGTGTTTCTCCAAGGCGAGGAAGGGAGAGGCGGCGAGTGAGGGTCCCCGAGGGTGTCATGCATCAGTAGCCCACCTCAGGCCACGGCGAGGGATTGCTGCACCCAAGTGCTCTCTCTCTCTCTTTCTCTATCTCTCTCTCTCTCTCTCTCTCTCTCTCTCTCTCTCTCTCTCTCTCTCTCTCTTTCTCTCTCTCTGTTCAGTCGTTGGTTAGAAAAGGACATATTTGTTCTTTTTTCGTGTCAATTTGGTTTCTTAAAATACGTTCGAAATTCAGAGGACGAAGAGTGGTCGACAATAGCATTAAGTTGAGGTCTTATTTGTCTTCAAAAGAACATAAGAGCTTTTATTTCAAAGTTTTACTTCGGGCTCCCCCTGTATATGATTCGGTAGATTTTCTCTTTATAGCATTATCATTGATTTAGTGTCCCTTGACTTGTCCGCACCTACCATCCAATGAAGACAAGCCGTTCGTCAGATTTGTTGCGATGACGTCAGAGTTTCGTTTTGTAAGTGTGGGGATAATTGTGTGACTTTACGTTTACCTTTCGGTTACACATATGGTCATTTCTAGGCACGCTTGTGGGTTGCGGCGCCTCAGGCCAGACCAGTTTACAGGCCGGAAGGTCTGAATCAAGGTAACCCACGTGGTGGAAGGTGGCTGGGTCTGGTAATGACTAGCGTTTCACTATTGCTACTGATTATTGCAATGCATTAAAAAAACTCATAACAAATAATATTTTCACAAAAGTTTTTTTTTTTTTTTTAATATTCGCTGTTATAATATTTATTTTATTTTTAGTACACACACACACACACACACACACACACACATATATATATATATATATATATATATATATATATATATATATATATATATATATATATATATATACACACACACACACACACACACACACACACACACACACACACACACACACACACACACACACACACACACACACACACACACACACACACACACACACACACACACACACACACACACGAGTATATCTTTTTGTTGAAACTTTGGTCTTACTAACGGTTACATGAATAAATTCAAGTGTGTGTGTGTGTGTGTGTGTGTGTGTGTGTGTGTGTGCGTGTGTGCGCAAGACCGTAGGCAGCACTCTCAGTACAAGGTGCTCAGCGCTGTTCAAGATACGGCTCAACCCGCCCTTACGAGAGGTTTATGGGCCGTGAAAAAGTTGCCTTTCTACTTCATTTGTAATGGAAAGTGGGAAAAAATCAGATCAGCGTGAGGCTACTGGCTCGGTCGGCGCTCGACGAGACAAGGTGTTGAAAGCAAATTTGCATACTCAAAGGAGAATATGGCTTTTGTGTGCCTTAATATTCTCGAGGCTGGGCGTCGGTACCTGCTCAGTGGCAGTCGGACCTTCGCTTTCCAGTGCCTCCAACTTTCCCCACGCCGGTGACGACCCGAAACAACACGCAGTAAAGACCGACGCTGACAAGGCGCAGCAACTGAACGCGAGCACACGGCGGCGGCCACGTGGGTCCCACCTTTGTTACATTACCCAGAAAAACAGACCATCACGTGACTAAACCACCAAATACTGCTAACTACCGCTCGTCCCCCTTCTCTCTCTCTCTCTCTCTCTCTCTCTCTCTCTCTCTCTCTCTACGGGTTCATTTCCTCATTTCCTCAGGTGAACTTTAAGTATAGTACCTGGACACATTTCTCTCGCCAGCGCTGCTCAGGTCTTCTGGCGCTACAGAGATACTCTCATCTCTCAACATATGCCCCAAGACACGCCCTAATAATCGCTTTAGTAATACCCATCCTCCTCCTTCTTCCCGGCAGCGGCACCACCAACACCACCACATCTCCATACACGCTCCACTCCCCGCCTTCATCTCACGCCCCCTCGCCTCACCTCACCTCGCCTCGCTCCCGCCCCCTCTACTCCCACACTCGGCCTCTCCTCCACCACCTCATCAGGCAGGCTGAGTGTCAGTTCCCAGGATGCACAGAGGTAAATGTTAATGCCACTTATCTGATAAAGCTACACAACCTTCACCCATTGCTTACGCAGGCGCGATAGGGGACGTTCCCAGGACTCTCTCGCGGCGTGGTGGAAAGGCCCTTCACCCTTACCTCTCCCCTTCCCAAGGACTAAAGTGGCTGAAAGCTACGGGCACTTGATGGTGAGTGCTCTCCCCGCCCCGACGAGGAAAACCTGCAGTGTGACGTCAATAAGTGCACAAAACACTTAGCTGATCACAGTGCGTCTGGAGAATCACGTGGAGGATCAACCGTTGCTCAGCCTTTCTTTTTGCCTCGCTCAGTCAAAGATACGCGGAGTTACAAAGCGAATTGGAGTGAATTACAAGCCGACACTTGCTAATTCTGGATCGTGACGTAATGTTGACTGACTTGGTGAGGAGTGAAGGATATAATAATTAAGAATTGTTTGTTGTGCAGTCACGTCAAGTAAGTTATTGTGAAGGAGTTTATGTTTATGTTGATGTAAGGGAAGGTAATTAAAGGAATGCTTATTATGAATGACTTGTTATGATATACTAAGGGAGTGAAGTGATACACACACACACACACACACACACACACACACACACACACACACTGCAAAACAGCACATTATGACATAATAAACAAATAAGAAAAATGTCACAGCATTTCTAGCTCCCCTTCCCTTTATGTCTTCTCTCGTTTGTATCTTTTCATCTCAAGGTTGGAATAATAAGAGTCGCTTGTAAAATACTCCTCAGCGTGAAAATAAATCAACACGACTAACCCCCTTCACTATGTTTACTGGACGTCGCCCTCGTTGTTTCTTCTTCAGTGACATAACACGAAGACTAACACTTACTATCAACTTATCATTGCCGTTACCATCCTTAATTGCATTTCTTTTAATAGAATAAAAAAAAGGGGTACACTATCATTATCTGCCAGTAACTTCTTTGTTACTGTACAGTCCTTTCGTACATTAATTAACAAACAAAAAGATGCAAAAAGAGGAAAATAATTAAAACCAGTTCCTTAAGAAAAAAAAAAAAGGAAGAAAAGAAAAGAGAAGCCAGACTATCACTCCCTATACTCGCCACTCACCGGTTAGTGTATGACTCTTTCAGGTCTTCTAAAACAAAGAGAACGAGAGAGCAACTCAACATCCTTATACTTTCCACGTGTATGATGGCCTTTCAGAGCAGTGGCAGCGAGGCCCAGAAAGCCCCGCAACACCACCACCACCCACATAAAAACACCCCGCAGGGAAGTCAGGGCTTTAGCAAGAGTTCCCCGGTGCTGTCAGCTGTCTACCAAGAGGCCCCTAATGACAGCCTGCGCCGTTAAAGGAGACAGAGCATCCCGTTCCAAAAGGCGACCAGATCAAAAGCCTCCGTCATGGGCCGCGAGGGAAGTGGGTAATCGCTGTTGAAACAATGACACCCCAGCGGCATCTTTGTCCCAGTGAGGGGTAAGTGAGTCCCATCCCGCCTGTCGCAGCCACCCAGTGATGATGCATGGGTTGTGGTGGTCGTGGTGGAGCAGCAGCAGCAGCAGTAGGACGAGCAGGAGCAGGAGGAGCAGGAGGAGGAGGAGGAGGAGGAGGAGGAGAGGTGGTAGTGGTGGCGGTAAGAGAGGAGGAGGTAGTGGAGATGGAGGAAGAGAGGTGGTGGTTGTGATGATTGTAGTAATGAGGATGGCAGGAGTGGTGGCGGGTAATGGTGGCTGGAGGCTGTCGTAGTGGTGATGGTGGCGGTAGTGGTGGCGGCGGTGGTGGTGGTAAAGGAGATGGAAGTGATGATGATGACTGGTGTTGATGGTGGTGGTGGTGAGTAGGCAAAGATGAAAAGATGCAGATTTTTTTTTTATTTGAGGAATGATGATGATGATGATGATATCGATGATGATAATGATGACGATGATGATGACAATGATGAGAACGATAGTGACAGTACTTATCCATCGACACTGAAACTTGTGTAAATAGATGAATAAACAAACAAACCAATAAACAGATAAATACAGTACAAATAAATATGGAAACAGAAATAACTGACACACACACACACAGAAGAATCAGACCAAACGTGTTCCCGCCAAGCTTCCCTGAGCCAGCCCGGCGCGGCGTGGCGGTGCGGCTCAGCCCTGCACACCTGACGCCCACACACCTGCGAGGCTCCACGGACTACACAGATAAATGAAAAAGGTTGGGAAGGCCTCTGTCTTGCAGTGGATTCTTGAGACTGATGATGATAATGGCAATGATGATGATGATGATGATGATGATGATGATGATGATGATGACGATGATGATGATGACGATGATGATGATGAATGAAGTTTCCTGAAAACGGTTGTTCCCTGGGATAGGTATCGTCTGCTGTATCTCGGAACTTCATCATCTATCAACATTCCTAGCCCAGGGAACAACCGTTTTCAAGAAACTTAATTTAAGTCGGGGGACGGCTCGTAATGTTCACTGCACTTCAGTGGATATAACACATGGCTGGAGTCTGATGGAGTGAGGACTCTACACTTACTCCACAACATGCAATGCCTGAAGATGCCTTCTGTGAAGATGAAACGTTGCGAGTAATAAAGTGAAGAAAAGAAAGAACTCTGGATGTTTTCCCTGTTCACCTGTAATGTATCTTGGAACTTCATCATTTATAAATTGATAAATATATCAATAGATAGATAGAGATAGATATACAGGTAAATAGATAGATTCACAGAAAGATAAATATGCTGATAGGTAGACAGATAGACAAATAAGCTGATAGATAGACAAACAGATAAACAGAAGTCTGAATGGAGAGGAACAGATCCCGCTGCAGCGCCTCGCCGCAGACCACAACATCGACCTGGCGCACGACTTCCGCCAGCAGGACACGGCATGTACTAGCCGTCTGCTGAGCCGCACGCTGATCAGCTCGGAGGACACCGGCGCGTCACGGCTGTCAGGGCAACAAAGGCAGGAAGTCCTCCGTATTGCTTTCGCTGTCCGTTTGTGCGAGGAAGAGACATCACACACGAGGTGGGTTTTGCATTCTTGGGGATACTCCTTCACGTGCACCGCTTCCCCCAGTCTACTGCCAAGCTCCGGGTAGCAATGACAAGCACAACGAAGCTACTCACATCTTCAGTCTGGATAGCGTCGGATCCTATAACACACATCCTTCCCCCGAGGAAAATTCCCCCTTCTCCGAGACCCTCAAGGCCACTGACACGAGCAAACTTGATTCAATGCAAGTCAAAGGGAAACCCGCAAACGTTCTTCAGTCTTAGGTGGAAAATAACCAGAGAAAGTACTGTATCATAGCGGCCATTCTAAGTATACATGGGCAAATAACATCTAGACTAACTGTACTATTTACTGAATAGATGCCTCATTACTTGTGTATCTCTCGGTGTCTGTTTCTTCCTCGTCACTTCCAGACGAGGAAGACACACCTACACTGCGAGAGATGGATATACCGCAGGAGGCGCTGGCCATCAACACCAATGCGAATATGTAATTACTTGTAAATTAGATCATGTAGTTTCAGTAGTTCCTGCATCTCTAAACTGTAGATCTATTAGTGTCTGCCTTTATTCTTTTGTATACAATTATCTATATTTTCCCTCATGTTTTTTTTTTTTTCTCTCAAATTCCACATGATTCTTTCCGTACTTTTTTTTTATCTTCCCCCTCCTCCTCCTCCTCCATCGTGCATGCACCGGTCAAGATGAAGGAGGCACAGGGCCGCGGTTGCCGAGGGCCAGTAAATACAGATGCTGGCGGCAGGGACAAGTTAGGGCGGTGACGGGTGGCGGCTGCTGGGTAACACTCGCGGCCTCCTCTGTCGCGTCCCGCCCTCACGCCGCCCTCGACACCGCCTAATTGCCGCCAAAGGGACAACACGGTGCTAACCCACTCCTCGGCGAGAAGGATGCGGCTCCCGTGTGTGGAGAGTGAGGCTGTGGGCGGTTGGAGAGGCTGGGAGGTGTGGCCCTGTTGCTTGTAGGTCCGCGTCCCCCGCCTGTCGCGTGGTGATCCATGGCCCTGACTCACGCGGGTGTACGACCGAGATTCTCCGGTTTATCAGTGGTCGACAATTGGTCCAGTTGTGTCTTCCCGCAGCATCCTGGTCGAAGGTTCCTCGGCTCACATCACATCACAGCACATCACTGCCCCACTTCTCCGATTTGCCTTGGTGGTGGTGGTGGTGGTAGTGGTGGTGGTGGTGGTGGTAGAGACTGACTTGACTTTCTGCGTCGTTATTATTATTGTGTAGTGGAGTAGTGGAGTAGGAGTAGTGGGATACTGGTGGTATTCCTTGTTTGGCTTGGTTTGGTTCGGTTTGGTTTGGTTTGGTCTGGTTTGTTGTTGTTGTTGTTGTTGTTGTTGTTGTTGTTGTTGTTGTTGTTGTTGTTGTTGATATTGCTCTAATCCTTCTTCCTTTTTTTCCTTGTTCCTTCAGTGTCGATGCTTTTATGCTTTGTGTTTTTTTTCCGTGTCTTGCTTGGGTTTGAATGCGTCACTTTACGGCTTTCTAATGTTACATTTTCGCTAAACAACAAATACTATAAACGGAACAGGGCCAATAGTAATATATCGCGATTACAATGACGACGATAACGATTACGATGATGATAATGATGATGATGACGATGATGATAATGATTACGACGATAATGATGATGACGACGATGGTGATTATTGTGTTCTGCCGCTCAGCACCACAAACATAACAAGTGGTGCTTCATAATAGTGGTGGTGATGAGTCAACCTACCGCCGCGAAGTTCCGTGGTGTGCAGCGAGCCTCTTGGAACCAGGCTCACATTTACCCTGACTTTTCTGGTGAACTGATAAAGAGAGTACCAGGAATAAAATAAGTGAGACTACTAAGAACTTAATATTCATAACAATCCCAACCAAAGTTTTTACGCTATCAAATATTCAGCAACGTGACAGACGGACTCTACCTATCCCTAGCAAAGGTGCAAAAGGTACCACACCATTACGTACAGTACACCTCATCCCTGCACCAAATCTCTCCTTCCTTAAGTCAATCAGGAATCAATTTATAATAAGAAGACTAAAGGTGATTCCTGTTGGTGCTCCTCTTGATCATGCTGCTGCACCTACACATTTTACAAACTCCATGCCCTTTCAGTAACCCGGTCCCTCCCTCCCTCCCTCCTTACACACTCGAAGTAAAGAAGGAGCTGAGTGAAGGAAGGAGGAAAAAGAAAGAGGAGGTGAGAGAAGAGGAAAGGAAGAACAGTAGGAGAATTACAGATTTAGAGAGAGAGAGAGAGAGAGAGAGAGAGAGAGAGAGAGAGAGAGAGAGAGAGAGAGAGAGAGAGAGAGACCAACCCTAAAGAAGAACAACAGGACCAGTCTAGACAAAGCGAAAGAGTAAACACACACAAACAAATAAACAGGAGGAACCCATAACAAACAATGCAGCTGTAACCTCTCCTTATGACTCTTCCCTCTCTCACTCTCTCCTTCTCTCCCTCCTTTCCTCTCCCTTCCTACAGCTCCTTCCCGCCGCCACCACCGCCACCGCCGCCGCCAACCCGCTGAGCACCGGTAAATTTCGTGCTTCTCTCCCCCGTCTGTCCGCCACTCGACGCCCTTACGCTCTATTAGCAAGAGAAACAGTGGGTATCGCCCTATCTGGGAACCGCTGACCCTCCCGGATTTATGCCCCGTGTGACGTCACTCTTTATAGAAAACGGGTGGGTTATAAGGAGAGACTGTGCCGTGATGAGAGGTGACGGCAGTGGAGGGTGTTCTGGTTATTGTTCTCTCTCTCTCTCTCTCTCTCTCTCTCTCTCTCTCTCTCTCTCTCTCTCTCTCTCTCTCTCTCTCTCTCTCTTTCTCTCTCTCTATTTCTCTGTCCGTTCGTCCCCCATTCTCTATTCCTTCTCCCTTTTACAGTATGCTGCTTAAGATAACTTTTATTTATCTTAATGCTCAGTGGTGTTCCCGCAGCCTGCCTGATGCATAATACTACCTGAGTGGGCAAAAGGTCTCCCGTAACTCGTGCCCCTATCCGCAGCATCCTCCTATCGCTTATCGGAGGCATTATATTAAACATGTATGCCACGTATCTCCTATCTATGCGAGGCAGTGAGCTTATCTTATTGTGTTCGTATGTTGTCGTTGTCACCACCACTACTTCTGCTGCTACTACTACTGCTGTTGCTGTTGCTGCTGCTGCTACTGCTACTGGTACTACTGTTACTACTACTACTACTACTACTACTACTTCTTCGCATTTCCTTGAGTTTATTCTTAGTCACCAATCAACTTCAACCCTTTCACTACTACTTGACACATCTTTCCTTAATCTCTAACCACTCTGAGACATTCCTTCTTGTTCTATAGCCACCTTTAAACATTATAATGTCTACAAATTGCTGAACCCATCCTTGTAAATTCCTTTCTTTCTTGTAGACCTATATAAGGATTCTATACATTGTTTTTAGAGTCTGGAATTGCTGCACATCGCATGAAAAGGGATAACACAGAACCACGGATTCGTTTAGATTATAGCTCTCTTAAGTATGCTAGTACAGGTTTTCACGCCCCAGTCATTCTTGTAATAAAAAATAAATAAATAAATAAATACATAAACTGACATCTCATAGGGAAAAGAAAAGTCAGATTTACCAGTTTGAAGCGGGATTCAAACTTACTTAGTTATCAGAAAAAAAGACTATATTTTCTATTGACTCTCATATCTATGGTTATTAATTTTAGGTTATGTTATTTATGTACTTAGACGAAAGTAATATCATCAACTTTGTGTTCAGAGAGAGAGAGAGAGAGAGAGAGAGAGAGAGAGAGAGAGAGAGAGAGAGAGAGAGAGAGAGAATGCAGCAACAGGACTAGTTACACCACCACGTGCATAAGAAAAAAATACGTATTTCCCAACAATATTAATCTTCCCCCAACTCCCAGACATTCATTTCCACCCACTTTCCCTCCTCTTCGCACCCTCTCACCTCACACTCCACATTTTTATCCTCTCGTGGGGAGAGAGAGAGAGAGAGAGAGAGAGAGAGAGAGAGAGAGAGAGAGAGAGAGAGAGAGAGAGAGAGAGGCAGAGATCTAGAGAGGGTCAGGGAGGGTCGAGGGGATGAGGGACAGACGGGGGTGTTATCAGGCCACGATACTCTGGCTTTTAAGGACCTTGTGTGCAATATATACAGCCGAGGATAATCAAAGGGTCCCCGCCTATCATTTATTAAAGCACCTGTCACCACCTGGGCTCCTGTGAGGTGGGTGGCGGAGGTGGTGAAGCTGGCGGTGGTGGTGGTGGTGTGTTGAGGTGGGTGGCTGTGGTGGAAGTGGTGGTACTGATATAGGATTGTGGGTGGTGTGAATGGTGTGGTGTGGGTTCGTGGTGGGTGGTGGTTGGTTTGTCTGTGTGTGTGTGTGTGTGTGTGTGTGTGTGTGTGTGTGTGTGTGTGTGTGTGTGTGTGTGTGTGTGTGTGTGTGTGTGTGTGTGTGTGTGTGTAGCTAAGTTGAAAAGTAATTTATTTGTATTGATATTTTATAACTCTTGTTGTTGTTGTTGTTGTTGTTGTTTTAGTGTTGATGAAAATATAGAATATAAAATGTTAAGGAACAATATATTTGCGATGGATGTAGACACTTCCTAGATAACTTTCTGACGGTATATAAGACTCACGTGAAAGACACACACACACACACACACACACACACACACACACACACACACACACACTAACATAAATCCGTCTAAAAATAAAAAAAAAGCAAAAACATAAAAAAAGCAGCAAAAAAAAAAAAAAGAGTAAAAAGAACGAAAAAACAAATCAAGTAAGCAAAGCAAATGTGGGAGATTACGAGCACATTTCATATACACTTATTTCAAATCCTGCATAAAAAGATCTGCAGGTAATACGTCCAGACAGATGGCGGAGGTGTGCATTAAACCTAATTAAGATGACTCGATTGCTGTCACTGTCCCAATTGCCACCTCACGGGAACACCTGCACTCGGCCAGGTAAGATGCGCCTCACCTCTTATCACTCCGCTCATTTTCCGGGCGAGCAGCTGAGGTTGCTGTCATTATCATCTGGCTATTAGGGGCTTCTGACTGTGCAACGGAGCCAAGAGTGTGTTGCAAATTAAAGGTGTCTTGTGTGTCTGCGAGGGTCGAAGTCCGGAGAGCGAGAAGGGCAAGGGGAAGGTGTGGTTTATAAGTGAAGTAAAAAAGTGAAGGTGGTGTGAAGTAAGTGTATTCGGTGTTAAAGTTGGTGTGGATGATGACAGGGCGGGGTGGGGGATGAACTGTACAGTAGATGAGTAAGTTAATATTTTGGGGTATTTTATAAGGTGAACACGTGTTAGGGCTAGTTGTTGTTATTATTGTTATTATTATTGTATTAGATTTTTCTCCTCTTTCTCCTTCTCTATGCTTGGCCTGTGCCACTAAAGAAAACCAGAGAAAAGAGAGAAGCCTACTGTATGGTAAGTACACCGATTCAACCCAACACGCGGTTTTGTTGTGGAAAGAGAGAGAGAGAGAGAGAGAGAGAGAGAGAGAGAGAGAGAGAGAGAGAGAGAGAGAGAGAGAGAGAGAGAGAGAGAGAGAGAGAAGCAGGAAAAGAGAAAACCACACATACACACACACACACACACACAACACACACACACACACACACACACACACACACACACACACACACACACACACACCCATAACAACGCTCATCAAGGCCAACGTCCTCGGAGACCATAACTGATAGGAACCGTTGCCTGTACGGCCCCCTTGGGAGCTCCCCACCAGGAGTGTGGGCAGGGCGGCGGGCTGCTACCAGGCGTTCCCGAGCGAGCCTTCACGCACTGTTAGCAGGAGAAACATCGGCTATCATGTTATCGCGGAAGGGTGTTGCCGATGATGGCGGGCAGGAGGCAAGAGGCAGGACGGAGGCAGGCAGGCCGGGAAAGGAGTGGAAAAGGAGTGGGAGAGAGGCGTGAAAGGGAGGCATGGAGGGACGTGATAGAAAGTGGTGGAAAGTGGTGAAAAGTGGTGAAAAGTGGCGGTGGTGGTGGTGACAATAATGATAATGATAATAATAATAATAACAATAATAATAATAATAATAATAATAATAATAATAATAATAATAATAATAATAATAATAATATGTGTGGTGGTGGCAATAATGATGATGATGATAATAATAATAATAATAATAATAATAATAATAATAATAATAATAATAAAAATAATAATAATAATCTCATCCATAATCTTTAATAGGGCGGTAAGAAAAGTGTAATGATTCGTGGGGATGAAAGAAATTTCTAAAATATAACACTGAGAGAGAGAAAGAGAGAGAGAGAGAGAGAGAGAGAGAGAGAGAGAGAGAGAGAGAGAGAGAGAGAGAGAGAGAGAGAGAATGAGTATGTGTGTGTGCCGGCGGTGGGGTGGGGGAAGGTGTGTGTGCGAGTGAATGCTGGTGTGCGTTGTTAACACAGGTTTAGTGAATCTTTTCCTGTGTCCTCTCCACCACAACAGTCCCTTTAAGTCTCCGTTCATACGTGGCCGTGCCTCCTCCATCACCACCGCCGCACGTAGACAAGTCGCGGACGTGTGCTCGTCGGCAGCCATTCAATAACGCAGCGAGGCCCGGGGAGGTGGGGCGGCGGGGCGGCGGGCGGCGCTTTACGGCTCGGTTGTCTGAGGGGGCAGGGAGACGGGGACGGCTTTGTCCTAACTTGCGCCCGAGTTTTGAAAAGACGACAAAGACGCGAGTGAGGAAGGAAAAAATAGAGGGAGTATCATGTCTGGCCCTGGGAGGCGACGAGCACCTGGGCCGACACATGTTTCATCAGTGTCGGTGTTGATAAAAGCCGAGGCGACATGTTTTGACAGCCAAGTTAATATGAAGGCGTCTCCTGAGAAGCGGGCTTTGCTGCTGCTGCTGCTGCTGTTGGTGTTGGGGCCTCTCGTCTTTTCCGCCGTCTCTCCCTCCCTCCTGGTCTCCTCTCCTTCTTAGTTGGAGGTGGAGGGAAGGGGGGATGGGAAAATTAATATTCACTTGAGCGTCCTTGTTCCCGGCTAGTGACCCTCCGGCTTATAATAACATCGGGGTCAGAGGTCACTGCCAACACACTGGGTTATAAACTTTGTAGAATGTTGAACAGAGTGTTAGGGAAGTAGAGGCCCGCCATAACTTAACCGGGCTTAGGCAACGTTAATATTCTTACTCGTCGTGTTTTTGTTGTGGGATTACTCAACTTGTTCGTTCGGTGGAGACCGTGCTGGGTGGGGAGGGGAGGGGGGAAGGAGAGGAGGTGTAACGGCGCCTCGCCTCTAAGTATTGTAACACACCTGTACCGCGCTCCGTGAGAGGTAAGTATGTTTCTTCTTTGTGTGAAGAAAAAAAAAAAAAGACACTACTGCATGAAGGTCAAAAAGTGTTTCATAAAATATTTCAAAACTCGCCACAAATCTTACCAGTCAAGAAATAAAGAAAAAATCAAGAAGCAAAAAAAAAAAAAAAAAAAAAAAAACTAAAACATACATAGCTCGCAGTGCTAAATCGCTGTTAAAACATTACGCCATACTCACTTTCATATTCACTTTTAAAGGATGAATGTAAAAGTGCAGAAATAAGCAGCACTGACATTTATAGCCAAGATCTGAACTCTAAGGAACCAGCAACTCATAAACCCAAGGAATGGTGCAAGGTGCCTCCGTTCAGGTTCCCAGGTGATGGAGATACAAGGCGCAGTAAGTCCGTGTTGCTGCCACCTCAAGATGTACTTCAAGGTGAGTGTTATTTTGTAGGTTACTGTTTATCGATAGGCAGCTTCGCAACGTCGTGTTGTCGCGCCAACGTGTTTGCAATACAAGTGTCAAATAATCGATAACTTATATTGTACAGTACATTCAGTAGTTTATTGATATGTGTGTGTGTGTGTGTGTGTGTGTGTGTGTGTGTGTGTGTGTGTGTGTGTGTGTGTGTGTGTGTCCTATTGCTTTCTCTTAATTCATAGTAAGACGACAAGTTTACTGACGAATCAGACCCCAAATCCCAGCAAATATTCCATGTTTTGCAATGCCACAGGAACTAGAAGTGCATACAAGTGACTTACTCTCACAGATCGATGTACAATGAAAAGAAAAAAAAAAAAGTTCATGTGCACTGAAAATCATCTTTACTGGGAAACCTGCGCCAGAATAGTAAGCTTGAGGACACACACACACACACACACCACACACACACACACACACACACACACACACACACACACACACACCAAACATGTACGCCTCGTCCTTGTCTCTCATCAAACATCCTGAACGCAGCAGAGGAGGAAAGAAAAGATAAAAAAGTGCTGAAAATTTAAAGTTCTGAATACATGTCTTTGGAGAGAGAGAGAGAGAGAGAGAGAGAGAGAGAGAGAGAGAGAGAGAGAGAGAGAGAGAGAGAGAGAGAGAGAGAGAGAGAGAATGTGTGTGTGTGTGTGTGTGAGTGAGTGTGTGCAGCATACCAGTATAGACAACATGGAGATGAGAGGAGGGCCCAGAAGACCACGGTAAGGATGATAAAAATTAAAGAATAAAGGAACAGAGAATAGATGAGCCTGGGAAGAGGAAGAATAAGGGAGGAGAAGGGAGGAAATGGAATATTGTGAGTGAGGGAGAGAAAGAAAGAGACAGACATAGAGGCGGGAGTTAAATAAAGGAGAGACTGGAGAAGATATGTGAGGAGAGGGTTGAAGTGGAGGAGGGACCAGGTTGAGGGTGCGTAGATGGAAGGGCGCGAGGGGAAAGAGAGGAGGCAGCAGAAAAGACAAGAGTAAAATGGCCTCAGTGGTAGAAAGGAGGGGAAGGACGGAAGTGAAGGGAGCGGGAGGAGGAAGACGGCGGGGATGGAAGAGGAGAGGCGGAGGAGTGGGAGTCGGAGGGGTTGCCCACCAAAACAAAGACATCCATCAGCAGCAGGAAGCCGCGGCAGGGAGCGAGGGCCGCCTCCTCCCTCCAGGAACACTGTCCGACACCCCGCCCGACACCCGCAGCCCGCTTCCAGCCATTTCCAGTCAGTTCCAGCCAATTAGCGTGCAGGTGGGAGGGCGAAGGGTCGGCTCCACGCGGGCGGGAGGGATGACTGCTTAATGACGCCCTAATGACCATTTAACGAGTGTTTAACGACCTGCACGGCATGAAACTCGTTGAGACGCGTCAGGGCTTGTTGGCTCCCTGACACAGTCAATTACACTGGGCAACAGCATTGTTTACATCCCGGGTGGCGGTGCTGGCAGTGCCGGACCGGCCCTCACTCCGCCCCTGGCCCTCGGTCCTCGGCACCCTGCGACACACTAACGTCATCACCAAAGACACAACAACTAAAAGATATCGATAATTTTCCTGTCATCACAGCACACACTCGAACATACAGAGGTTCAAAAATTGAAAATGGCTGGCTGGGAATCTATTAATTCACTTGACGCTCTAGATATTCATGCTTGCTCTGCTGTCCAGTCAAGTAGACTTTATACGATACCATTTTATATATATATATATATATATATATATATATATATATATATATATATATATATATATATATATATATATATATATATATATATATATATATATCACACACACACACGCGAGATATTCGTTAATGGACAATATTTCAAAAACAGTTTACATACAAGTGACTCTGATGCGAATCGAACACGACATTGTCATTTGTGTACTGAATTCCGCTTTATTCAACGTAACAATTCCCTCACGTGAACTGCATCAGCCGCGACAGGCAATAAGTGGCTGGTTTTTATTTCTCTTCCAACAACAATTCTTGGAGCTGCCGCACCGAGGAGCCGCAGCATTCTGACTTTTTTATTCTTTTTTGTCAAAGTACAGAGGCTGTGCAAGAAAGCTAAACATATTCCTGTACACGTTAACAGCAATGACGCTGGTGTGCCACATGGAGTGTATAAAAAGGCAGCGAAGAATTTACACCGCTTACAGATTTGGAACAACTCAATGCATTATCAATAGCGTTTTTCTTCTTTCTATCTTTATGTCTGTCTTTATTTCAGTTATCCCTATATTTCAACGAAAAAAATGCAACAATGGTTAATGCACTTTCCTTTCTTTTATCATTCATCTATCTTTCTCCAGAAAAGTCTGCATCTCAATACTACTACGCTTTCTTTTGTTGTTTTCCTTCATTTGCTTCGTTCATTCAAAAAGAAAAAAAAAAGTAAAATGTACAGCATTGCTTCATGCACACACACACCCAACCTGTGCTGCGTCTGCTTCCTTCACACCTCAGTGTTTGCTAATATTTCAGAACAGCGGCAGCCACTCGAGGAGCTAAAGTGAATCCCTGACGGCATGTGACGCTGTGTTGTGGCAGTGGTCGGTAGCGGTCCTTAAGCCCTGTCTGGCAGCCTCTTTAGTGGATAACAGTTGTGTACGCTGCGCAGATAAAGCCAGATAATGTTAAAAGCGTGTCCTGCTCACGGCCAACTGGTAAATTAATGACTTCCCTTAATTATCGTCGAGTCCCACATTTCATAGTGAAAGATTGATGAATCAGGAATTATCATATAAAGAGAGAGGGACGAAAAAAAAAAAAAAAAATGCCGTATAGATGAAGAATGTATGAAATTTTTTTTGTGTTTCTTCGAGGTTGTCGTTGGAGGATGCATAATGAAATATTCGTGAATACAGAAGCGACCAAAAAATAAGTTGCACAATCCTACTACACTGTTACTTAAGCTTCGGAAACACACGGCCACCTCCCCCGCTCGAAACAGTGTGGGAAGGGATCGGTCACTCGCCTGCAGCTGAGGGAGTGTCAGATATCTTCGTTTTTATTTCTTGAGAATGAAAGTCGGAATGAGGCGAGGGGACCACTGCTGCTCGGGTCCCACGGGCGCTGAAAGGAGTCTGGGCGGCTGGTAATTTTTGTCTTTCCCATTGCGGGTTGGCGACTGATCGAGCAGTAGACGTTTCATGTTACCTGACGCTACCTAAACACACACACACACACACACACACACACTCTCTCTCTCTCTCTCTCTCTCTCTCTCTCTCTCTCTCTCTCTGAAACACACACACACACACACACACACACACACACACACACACACACACACACTCTAAATATACTCTGAATTCAGTCGCACTGTCAAGTTTAATAAGCCACCAAGACACCTCAGGAAAACTGCTCCCACTGGCATCCGTGCAGGGAGTGCTTCAAGGCGGAGGCAGGAAGGCCGCGTCATGGGGATGAACTCGTCTCTCAAGTTTCTAAGAGTCGGCGTCTCTTCCCGCAAAGTGAC